>NC_056743.1:1816904925-1816955566 GCF_019279795.1 Protopterus annectens
GTTAAAGTTTGGATGCCAGTCTATGTTTGGTTCATTATGTCTAATCAGTTCAACTTTTGTGGCAGGAAAGAGGAGTGGCCACAACAAAAAGAACAGTGTGATTAGCATAGCTATTAAAATGATCTTACAAGTTTTCTGAGGTTGCTCAATGTCTCTATTCACTCTGTACCTGGCCATTATGTTTTCGTTGTACAACAGTAAAAAAGTTTTTGTCCATTTCAAAGTTCTTAACCAGTTTACAGTGCGTCAAATGAATCCAGGAAGCTCGCTCTGCGATCTTGACTGCAGTGGGTGTTGACAGTAGTACCTGGTATGGTCCTTCCCACTTCGGAGAACTCCAATTCTTTCGCTTCACAATCTTCACCCAGACCCAGGTGCCTGGGGCTACTGGTGCTTCCGATTCTGGTTGTTCTTTATCTGAAACAGAATTTAACTGCAAAAGTTTGTTATTCAAAAATCGCCTCATATACCCTGCAAGTGAACTGTCAGCCTCCTGCTCTGCAGCCATGAGAGGTTTCCACTGAGGTGTATAATATGCCCTCCCAAACAAAGTTTCAAAAGGAGTTAATCCCTTTGCATTTGGAACAGTTCTCATGCTCAACAGTGCTAAAGGCAAACAGTGCACCCAGTTCTTCTGTGTCTCGGTCATTAACTTCCTAAGCTTGTTCTTCAACACCCCATTGTGTCTCTCTACTAACCCTGCAGATTGGGGGTGGTAAGCACAGTGATTTTTTAACGATATCCCAAAATAACGACTAAGTTGCTGTACTGTTTGGTTCACAAAATGTGTACCGTTATCACTATAAATCTTTTTCGGTATGCCAAATCTGGGTATAATTTCTTTAACAAGGGCTTTTGCAACAGTAGCTGCATCTGGATTTTTAGTCGGAAAAGCTTCTACCCATTTGGAAAACATATCTATAAATATAAGGCAATACTTTTTATTCTCGCATTTATTCAATTCTATGAAATCCATACAAATAGTATGAAATGGATACGGTGGTGTAGGGAAACTCCCTTGCTTAGGCTTCAATGCCCCTTGTGTGTGATGCTTGTTACAAACATGGCATGCTGCACAGAAATTTTTTGTGTAATTTGTAAATCCATAGGTTGTAAACACTCGATTCACTAACTGTACCATCCCCCCTGTTGAGACATGGCTCTGCCCATGGCTCAACAATGCTGCATATCTAAACAAATTAGATGGCAAAATTGGTTTCTTTTCCTTGGAGATGTACAGTCCCTTTTCAAGGATTGCTCCTCGTTTTATCCACTTCTGTTTGTCTACATTTGTAGTAAGTGTCTGCATTGTTTTTAACATTTCTAAATCTAAAGTCTCAGAGGGTTGTAATTCCTCACTCAAAAGAAAAGCTTCTGAGGTTGAAGCTGCTTGCTTTGCAGCTGTATCAGCCCATGCATTACCTTTTGAAATCCTATCCTGTTGCTTTGTATGAGGTACGCACTTGCAAATAGCTACTTTTTGAGGTAACTGAATAGAATCTAATAGATCTAAAATAAATTGCGCATGATTGATTGGTTTACCAGTAGATGTTATCATTCCTCTATTTTTCCACTGCTGCGCAAAAACATATATAGTAGAAAAAGCATACTGACTGTCAGTATAAATGTTCACTTTCTTACCTTTTCCTAAGGTACATGCCCTTGTCAAGGCAATCAACTCTGCCGCTTGTGCAGATAAACTGTGTGGTAAAGATTTTGCTTCTAAAGTTTCAGTATCAGAAACGACTGCATACCCCACTAGGATCTGTCCTGTAGGACCCCTCCTGCACAAGCTGTCCACATAGTATGTCACCTCGGCATCATCCAAGAGAACATCCGTAAAGTCTTGTCTAGGTAATGTCTTTTGCTCAATCTCCTGCGGGCAGCAGTGTGGTTTGCCATCCGCAGGGGTTGGGAGCAAGGTTGACGGATTCAAAGTTGTGCATCGTTCAATTGTCATGTGAGGTTGGCTCAACAGTATAGTCATACAGGAAAGATGTCTAGCAGGAGAAAGATATGCTACTTTTTCTTGCAGTAAAATAATTGTGACTGCATGAGGCACTTTCAATGTCAGAGGGTGGAATAACACTACTGAGGCCGAAGCCTGCACTGCCATTGCAGCTGCATCTACTGCTTGTACACAGTGGTGCAGGGATCGCGCCACTGGGTCTAACTGTGATGAGTAGTAAGCTATGGGGCGTTGCTTGTCCCCATGTTGCTGTGTCAATACTGATGTCATATAACCCTGCTTACAGTCTACAGTTTGAATAAATTGCTTATGATAGTTTGGTAATCCTAAAACTAAGGATGATGCTATCAGTTGTTTCAGTTTGCAGAAAGCTGATTCTGCTTCTGGTGTCCATTGTAATAAATCCTGTGCTGCCATCGGCTTTTTGAATATTAAATTGGCCAGCGGAGCAAGTTCTAAAGCATAATTTGGTATCCATCTTCGACAAAAATTAGTAGCTCCCAGGAAGGACATCATTTCCTTCTTGGTAGTTCGTCTAGGTGCCTGTAATATTGCTGTTTTTCTATCTTCGTCTAATATTCTACCTTCCTTGGATATTACATATCCCAAGTACTTAACTTGTTTTCTCCAAAGTTGTAGCTTGTCCTTGTTTACTTTGTGACCTTGAGTAGCTAAAAACTGTAATAATGCTATTGTGTCCTCTTTGCATTCTTGCCGGGTGGGGGCTGCCAGCAGAATGTCGTCTACATAAAGTAAAATCTGACTACCTCTTGTTGGGATAAATCCCGCCAGGTTGCTTGCCATTTCTTGTGCAAATATTGTTGGACTTTCACAATATCCCTGTGGTAATCTTGTATATGTATACCACTTTCCCTGAAATGTAAATGCAAACCAATATTGGCTGTCAGGGTATATCGGTATCGAGAAAAATGCCTTACTAATATCTACCACAGAAAAATATTTTTGCTCAGGCTTTAAATCATTCAGTAAGGTGTGTGGGTCTGGCACCGTCGGTGCCCTGGGTATAACTGCATTCATTACTGCTTGTAAATCTTGGACCATACGCCATTCCCTGTTTGCTTTCCTGACCGGAAATAAGGGTGTATTACATGGTGAATCAGGAGATTCTATTAAGACTCCTTCCTTAAGTAAGGCTGCTATTATAGGTTTGATTCCTATCTCTGCATCCTTTCTCAAGGAATACTGTCTTTTCTGGGGTCTAAATTCTGACTTTGGCGTAATAGTAACTGGTCCTGCTGTTCGTATAAGTCCTACTTCTGATTTCGATGCTGACCAGAGAATATCTGGTATGTCCCGCAAGGCTTTTTCTTCTTCTTCTAATGAGAGTAATACTCAGCTATTCTCACTAGCCTGTGAGTGCACAGCTGGGTGTGTCTGTGTAATCCAATTCAGTTTCTGTTTCTATACTCCTTGTTCGGAGAGCTCTTATTCTGTCTGCTTTTCCCACCTTGTGACTTTTTCACCTAAGTCTGCCCATTTCAAATTTCTATTCTTAGTTAAGCTAACATGTGGCAATCGATTAGATTTATAAAGTGTTAAAAATTCCTGGGGTAATGAACAGCATACTACACTGTTTCCTTCTGCATCCCAGTACAAATTTCGTAGCACTAGACTGTTTGCATGGTTCTGAAACAATTCCTGTTCATAATCTTTATCAGGTCCTGGTCTATTACAATAATATAGAGTACAATGCAACAAATGTTTGTCAATGTCGAGGGAGGGGGACTTACTGATGGATACGTTCATCAGTTCTTCAGTTACTGCCCCTGGACCAGTCGTAACTAAGTCCTGGCTGTACCAATAATATGTCTCACCCTCCGGTCGCACTACAAAAGTATCCATTTGTCGCTGTGCCTCCATACCCTGCATGGTTGGAACTACGGCTATGCCAAATATCTGCATTAAGTCTCTACCCAAAAGGTTTACTGGGCATTTTGCAGAAACCACAATTTTACTTTTCTGGGTCATCCCTGAAATGGGGTCTGTTATCGCTATGTCATGGGAGAGTAGCTCCCGATACAGCTGTCCATTAGCTGCCTTCACTAGTATATAATCTGATGATTCTGAATCTTCTGGTAATTTGGAAGGGTGTATCAGAGTCCATGAGGCTCCTGAGTCACACAAAAATTTGACTTCCCTCCCCTCTACCAGAAGCGTCACTTCCGGTTTTGTGTCTGCTAAGTAAAGCTCTAAGCTTAATAAAGCTAAGTCCAAAATTTCATTTTCTTCAATGTAAATTCATGTACATCCTCTACCCCTTCTATCACTTCCTCTACTCTTGCTATCACATTTGCACTTGTTTTTTCCTGCTTATTTTCATTCAGTGATTCCTGACTATCATATAGTCATTCCTCATCTTCCTTATTCTCTGTAATCACCTTCTTATTTAGCCTGCAATCCCTTGCTAAATGTCCTTTATCCCCACTTAAAACATTCATCTTTTTTCTTGCTTTCCTCAAAATCTTCTGATCGCTTGTCAGATTGCTTATTTCCCTGGGCATTTTTCTTACCCTTTCTCCCAGTTTGTACTACAAATACTTCTGACCCATCTTCTGCCGAAAATACTTGAGTTTTCTTTTTCTTTTTACTATTAAAATGTCTCTCTGCATGTCTAGCATATTCAAGTAATGGCTGTAATCTACATGTACGATGATCTACCATGTGCTTTGTAATAAAGCTGCTGATGGGAGTTATACTACCCTTCAAGAATGCATTCTTTAACTGTTGTTCATATGAGGAATCTTGCATCTGGTTTTCTGGTATCTGCATTCCGCAGTGGTTATTAAAACATTCTAACAGTCTAGCATAATATCTATCAACTGTTTCACCTTCCTGTTGAATGCACTGATTAATGCAAGTCCAATCAGCCCTAGGCTTCCACTTTTCAGAGATTCGGTCTGTCAGACCTTTCACTCTGCCATCCAGTTCTGTGTTAGTATGTGGGAGTGGTCTAAGTTGTGCGTCATGAAGATTCCAGTCGCCACTGATCATGTGCCAATCTGGACCTACAATTTGTCTAACTACTTTTTCTATTTATTCTCCATTCAAATGGTAACTTAATCTCATAGCCTGAAAGTCTTCTAAAAATTTTCGAAAATTCACTTTTGGGTGGGGAATTCCCTCCGTGGCTTTCCGGATATCTTCCGGTGTCCACGGTCTATAAACTAAAAGAGTCGGATCCTGTCCTGCCTGTCCTGCCTGAGGATTTGGTACTTCTAAGAGTGGGCATATCTCTTCTTCACTCATAGCCTGTGATTTTCTATTTATTTCACTTAATTCAATCTCCCTCCTCAAGTTGCGTGTTCGAGACCTTGTCTCGATAGGATCCCTGACAAACGGTTTTGATGCTGTAGAAACAGCTGGATATAGCGGAGGTGGATCAGCTTGTCCACTCGCTTCATATTCTGGTAAAGGAAGCAGAGGGGGTGAAGGAGGGGCCGTTGCTATTACCAAGTTATTGTCTTCTTTGTCTAAGAACATTGTCTTTGAATTCTTTATTCTCTGTTCCCTGCGATTTGCTTCCTCAAGCCACCTATGCGCCTGAGGGACTCCTAATTGTCGTTGCTTTTTTAGTTGACCTTTTGCGTCTGTTTTTAGTTGCCTAACATGTTTTATAAGTGCAAGTTTATCTAAATTACCATTGAATTTATACTTATCAACCCATTTTGTATAATACTTAACATTGTCGGCACGCTGTAATTGCATATACTTCGCATCTTCAGTTAGGGGCGGGTCTCGGGAACTTTTTGTACACTGATTTCCCATTGTTGCCTTAGCTAAGCTGTAAATTGTTACGTAACCCTTTTTATCACATGGTACCACAGTTCTATACCTTTTCACAGTTTATCTAGAATAACTGCCTACCTATTCTGTTTCCCTGATCTATGACAAAAACAGTAACCCCTTTTTCTGTCCCTGATCTGCACATGCAAATCTACCTGACAAAAAACAGTTCTGTAATTAGTCCCTGATCTTAAAACAGAAATAAGGTAATTCCTCCTTACCTGACCCTCCATGAGTTGATCCACCGGATCGTTGACTCGTCCTCCAATCCCAGATCAGAAACAGTGGCTGGCCTGCTTCGAACGACAATTCATTCGAAGGTCTTTCAAAACAGAAAAGCCGATTTGGCCTCTTCTCCGTACAGATGCATGCCACCGGGCCCAATTCTGACCTAGGCCTAGAGCGAGAGGTACTTTCTGGTCCAAAGGGCCAAACTGTCAAAGGAAAAATATACTTTAAAAATTATCAAAACACGGTAGGTTCAGGTTAAGGCACTTTAATCTTGCAGCAAGGAGACAAAAACATGCTAACAGAGAGTTTGTCTAACCAGAAACAGAAAATACTTTCATTTTTATACATTCTTAAACTGGTTATGTCCTACCAAGCTGACGTAACAGATTACCACTTTTTTCATCATCATCTGCTGACCATCTTTCCCATGAATTTCTGCTGATTTATCAATTTTTATGTGAAACTTCCTGAGGAAAACAACATGGCCTTGATTACTCCCAGTTAGATACATGTTATGTTACCATTCAAGGTACTATGGCTAATTCAAGCACAATGCTAGCAGTTCATTTCTTTAATAATCCTTTATCTACTTTATCTCTAAGTTACTGCAGCTGCACATGTTCCCATCCTTCGAACAGAGCTGATTGTCTAAAATCATTACATTTACAGAATATAGTATTGTTCATTCATTCATTCCTGACCTAGCAGATAAGCACCTGCCTCTCAACTACATTTCCAAAAGGCATAAACACGAATATTGCTGTGCTAGCAGTTACTAGGTCAGAGGGCAACTTGCAAGTTTCAGAAAGCATACTGCAGTTTTCAAAAAGCATCTTTTTCAGTCTCATATGAAACTCAATTTGTGTATAATACAGTGCATGAAAAATAGAATGAAAAGCGTATTAAAATACTTGATTATTAATTGGCATTAAGCATACACACATTAATACATATTTTTCTAACATTTATCTATGTCTATAAATATAGGTGTACTACATTTACTCCAAAACACTCAAGTTTGACTACAACAGTATTGACCACAAAAGGTCAAAATAAAGGTACCCAGCACAGCAGTATGCATGTTCAGAGAATGCAAAATCTCTTTCAACAAAACCCAGGACCCCCTGCACCTTGCCTGTTAATTATATATACTTACTCTGGGAATACACAAACATGAGGTAAGGGCAAATTCATCAACCCATGGATTTGTACAATCTGGCATACCTGTTGATCAGCTGCTTAATCAATCATATGTGGTCGATTAGGCAGCTGTTGACCTAAAACACAAACAACGTTTACAATAGCACCCATACTTTTAAAAGCTTGACTTTTATATGGCCGAGACCATATGATCGAACTTTTAAAAGTTCAAACGGTCTAAATGGAGATCTCCATACAGTGCAGAATGGGAAGATTTCCCTTTTCCACAATGTAGTGCGAACTCAGAGTTGGTATATTTAAATATTGGAGGTGGGGGTGAGTGTGCAGGGGGGCTTGCATCCCCGCTGAGAAATGTTTATTTTTTTTTTTTAACATGTTCAAACTTTTAAATGGTCTTAGCCATATGAAAGTTGAAAATTTGAAAGTTCGATCATGTAAAGTAGACCCATATACATATATATGTGTATATATATATATATATATATATATATATATATATATATATATAATATATATATATATATATATATATATATATATATATTTATATATATATATATATATCTAAAGATATAAATATATATATATATATATATATATATATATATATATATATATACATATCTCCTGTGTATCTATAAGTTCAGCCTAAACATGTGAGAACTGTGGCCACCAAAGGTCAGAATACCAAACAACACCAATGTAAAAGTCCAACTTTGCCCCCATTCCAGACCCACATATATACATATATAACATTTGTTCCTGGGTTCGGACTGGTAGGCTGTTTTCGGTATTCGAAATTGTGGTCAGCATGGTCTGTAGTCATTGTTCCAACTTTCGGCAGTGCATTTCATTGTTTCAGGTGGTCAAGCTTCCATGTCTCAACCACTTAATAGTAAACTATATATATATATATATATATATATATATATATATATATATATATATATATATATTACATGATAAAGAGAAGTTTAGTAGCAGCAAACTAAAGGCTGGTAGTCAAAAAAATATGGTGCCATATTAGAAGAAACCTGACTCAATACCAGTATTCTGTGAAAAAAGTAGCACAGCTAAAGGGTACTATAAAGCATATTATTCTATCCAAAAACATGTTATGTCTTTCGGCTTTTCCCAGTTAGGGGTCGCCACAGCAGAACTCCAATCCGCTAATGATTGGCAGCAGATTTTTACGTACCGAGTTGCCAGCCCTGACACACAACCTTCATTCACGCATGTCTCCACACAGAAGACGCTTTAGCTGAGAATCGAACAGGATGATGTCTTACTGTGAGGCGTTTGCAGAAGAGTGTTAGGGAGACAATGATATAGTGTGAGCTATGAAAAACAAATATGGAAATGAGAGCAAATGTTGCTGAGGCAATAAAGGGAAGTCACACAACAACAGGACATATGCTGTGGGGAAAACAATTAATAGCATTATTGTTGCAGGGAGAAAGAAAAGAAAAGAAATAACAAGATACGATTTTCATGTAGGAGTGTTTATTGAGAGGCAATATACGACAACCGAAAAACTAATTAGAGTTAGGATGAAAATAGGAATAGCTGTGGATACCAGGGAAGCTCAGAGCAGAAGCATTTTGAGAGGAGATTATGTTCATCATATGGATCATTGCTGCTGAAGCTTGCATTGAAAATGAGGAATAGCAGAAGGTGGATATCTGGTCTCTAGCCTGGTATTTTTCAGTACTTATAGGGGTGCTACAGTAGATCTACACTTACTCCATACCGCTCAAGTGTTCATATTTTTGTCTCATATTTTTTGAATGCTCCTCTTAAAATTAGTAGTTTTCTGGATTTTTGTGTCAGCTCAGTGAGAACTGAATTCACGAAATAATGAAGGCATTTGAGTTTCAGATTTCATATCCTTCAGAAAATGGATAGTTTCATAGTTTCATAGTAGTGTACTAGGCTATCTGCCCGGGGGCATTTATACATGTGGGACCCCATTATTTAGTAAACTATACCTCTGTCTAGTAGTGACACTGAGCCATCCATGCATCGAGATTTTCTTGAACAGTGCCAATGAACTGTCTCACATGAATTTGTTCCAGAGTATGGGTAACCTCTGTGTTATGAATCTATCCCTCCAGCATGTCCTATTCATATTTGTGCAGAGGTTGAAATCTTTAGCTCGTGTGGTTCTGGTGGATTTGGATTTTTGAGATGGAGCATGTCCATCAATTCCTGGTTGGACATGGCCCTGTATGTTAGGCACAAATCATGAATAGAGCTGAAGTTTCTTTAATCTAGCTGGATAAGGCACATGTTTGAGACCTATGATCCTCCGGGTGAGATACATCCCAAATGGAGCATTATATTCAATCATGGAGTAATATAGAGGTACAATGACCTCCTTTGATCTGGATGAGAATCCCTTCATGATGAGATGGGCAAGGTAGAATGTCTTTCTGACCACTTTGGCAACATGGTTGTCCCCAGGTCTCTGATTACATTCAGTGGGTTATTGTCTACGTGATAATTTGTGGGTACTTTGTTTTTCCCAAAGGGGATGACTATACACACCAGTTGTCCGCTTCAGTGAGACCTTTCTGTGTCAGCAGGTGAATCAACTATGGCACCCAGTTTGCAGTCATCTGCAAACTTTGTCAGCCATAATCCTTCCATATTTGCTTTCACATCTGAGAAGTAAATGGGACACCACTTGTGACTGGTTTTGAGTCTGACATGGCTCCAGCAATTTTAACCTTATGGGTTCTGTTTTTAGCCAGTTTGCTACCCATCTTGTGACATATGGATTTACATTTAGGCTGCTGAGCTTGTCAATGATGCCAGGAGTTCCATGATGATTCTTTCCAACCGGGATACCATCGGGTCCCATAGATGCTGTGTGCTCCTCTTAAAATTAGTAGTTTTCTGGATTTTTGTGTCAGCTCAGTGAGAACTGAATTCACTAAATAATGAAGGCATTTGAGTTTCAGATGTGTGTCAGCAGGTGAATCAACTCCAGTTTGCAGTCATCTGCAAACTTTGTCAGCCATAATCCTTCCATATTTGCTTTCACATCTGAGAAGTAAATGCCGAATAGGAGTGGACCTAAGACTGAGCCCTGTGGGACACCACTTGTGACTGGATTTTAACCTTATGGGTTCTGTTTTTCCATCTTGTGACATATGGATTTACATTTAGGCTGCTGAGCTTGTCAATGATGCCAGAGTGTGGTATCGTGTCAAAGGCCTTAGCCAAGTTCAAGTAGGCAGTGTGGACAGCCTTGCCCTCATCGATGGCACTAGTGACTGTCTCAAGAAGTCAACCAGGTTTAAGAGGCAGGATCTGCCTTTACAAAAACCGAACTGTGTGGGATCAAGGGTCTGCAGATCCCCAATGTCGCCATTTATGAGTTCCATGATGATTCTTTCCATAGCCTTACAGACCAGGCTGGTCAAACTTATGACCAGGGTCAGTAGAATTTCCCTTTGTGGAGTGGGACCACTGTTGCTGTCGCCAGTGTTCAGGTACATATCCTGTAGTGAGGCTAAGATTGAATAGAGTTCTTAGGTTTAGTTCATCTTGAAGTTCAGTTCTGACATAATTGAAGAAGGCCTTGTGATTGTTTAGTTGGGATTGCTTGATCCATGCATTCTTGGAGATGTCCTTTGGGATGTGGTTTCCATTATCCCAGTAGGCTTAAAGGATATCATTTCTGACTTGATGTTTGTTCTGGGGTGGGGTGGGATATGTACATCCAACGGATCAGTTTATGATCAGATCTTACTAGTGAGGGGTTTATATCCGCATTTGGACCCCATGTTTGTGATAATCAGGTCAAGTATATTATCTCTAGAAGTGACCAGTTGCTCCATAGCATTTGAGTTTATGAATTTCAGGAATCTTTGGGCTAGGGTGTTAGGGCTAGAATAGTGGGCCCAGTCTATGTTGGGGTAGTTGAAGTCACCCAATATGATGGTGTTTGGTGTGACATTCATATCCTCCAGTGTTTTCAGGAATGCTTGATGGGATTGCTGGGATTGGGAGGAGTTCTATAACAAACTTGTATGGTTTCTGATGCTTCATGAGGTGTAGGTGTCCTGAACCAGGTTTCAGTTACTAGTGCCTGCATCTTGAGATTTAGACTTCTTTCCATTTTTGTTTTTATGGAGGTTGATTTGTCCTTTGAGCATTGCCTAAAAAGGCACTATCAGCATGTCATCCCAGGCTGACAGACATTCCCTAGAATGACACCAGTGATTGATGCTGCTCAGGGTCAGGGTCAGGGTCATACCAGTCTGGGCTACATAATCGAGAGCTCCTCAATGTCTCTTTTCATGTAGTCCACTCAGGTCATTCACACCGCATGGACAATGACTGAATCATACTTGTACTTGCTTTCCCGATAGGCAGCTCACAGTTACCCTCTCCTTATTCAGCCTGGTAAGTGGAACGTCGGTGTGTCTGACTATAGAGTCACCTATTACTAATGTCTCTGGCATAGTGTTTTGCCTTAGGGGCTGTGATTGTGTGACACACCTGTTGCTTGAGGTATGTGTTGTAGGTGTTGCGGGTGTATTTCTGGGTGTCTGCTTTGGAGGCCTCTGTTGTTTTGGTAAGTTTTTATAAGAGCCTCGAGTATGTCTTTGTGTTCTTATGTGTTTGGTTTGTAGTAGTGGTGGTTTTATGTGTGATTGGTTTTGCTTTGGGTGTGGGTACCATCTCCTCCTGTCTGGTCTTGCCAGTCCTGAGTTGAGAGAGTTCAGCCTCCAGTCTGGCTATATAGTTGCATCTCTCACAAGTATATGTGTTAGTAGGAAGGAGGAGATGAGACAATTGTAACATTGTCTTAAGATTCCCAGATTAACCAGCTGAACAAGAGAGGATGCTAGTGGTCTACCACTGACATACTAGAATATTATAAGGGTAGTGGATGCCTGTAGTGCTTACTTTAGGGTAAGAGTGCTTGTTTTATTATGAGTGCTTGCTAAGGATAGAAGTTCGAAAACAAGTGCTAATATATACAGCTAAATAGACTGAGTTTTTATACGGGGAACTTGAAAAAAGCTAGAAATGGTCCAAGGCAACCAATGATTTACAGCACAAGTGCTGAGATCACTTCCCCCAGGGACAGATAGGCTGCTCAAGGCCCACTGGTGAGCTCAGAAACTTCCTTCTATCCAAGTAAGGCAATGGCCAACACAGGAACTACAACACAGCCCAGAATACAGCAAAGCCTGTATACTGGTCTTAACTACAGGCTAGCACACTTTAGTGAGCAGCCTCAGCAATTAAATTAGCAAAAACAGTATTATTCGACCAGAGTAAATGCTACTTTTAAGTGCAGATACTTTAGAATTCAGCAGATAGACACAAAAACAGTTATATCTAATTAAATGAAAGCCAGAGAGGACAATGCAGATAAAAAGCCAAAAATACTTAAATCATTTTATACAAAAGAGCTAGAAATGGTCCTCAAGTGCTGAGGTCACTTCCCCAGGGACAGATAGGCTGCTCAAGGCTCCCCACTCCCACTGGTGAGCTCAGAAACTTCCTTCTATCCAAGTAAGGCAATGGCCAACACAGGAACTACACACAGCCCAGAATACAGCAAAGCCTGTATACTGGTCTTAACTAGTCGAGCAAAGGCGGGAAAACAAGGAGTTTTTTAGGCACACAAATCCAGTTAGGCAAACAGTAAAATCGATTTACACAGGCTAGCACACTTTAGTGACCAGCCTCAGCAATTCAATTAGCAAAAAACAGTATTAAATGCTACTTTTAAGTGCAGATACTTTAGAATTCAGCAGATAGACACAAAAACAGTTATATCTAATTAAATGAAAGCCAGAGAGGACAATGCAGATAAAAAAAGCCAAAAAATACTTAAATCAGGAAAGTGGTCGCTTCTTTCAGTTCTCTGTCATATCCTTCAGAAAATGGATGGTAACACAAGACCTTTTATTCTAGCAAATTTTGAAACTTATAAGAGCAATATTTAAAATATATCCCTGTTTTGGGGGCTTTGTCCCCCCATTATTTTTGTCTTTTTGTGCTAAGAGTTTAAGAGCTATGCTTACTGTATGAAAATTGCAAGCATTTGGCTAAAAAAGAAAGTGCACTTCATACCATACTTTTTTTGGCTACCTGAAATGAAAGCTTTTTTTTTTATTCATAGGTTAGTACTAGGCTAACTGCCCTTGCAAGCCATTTTAAGCCTAGCCAATTGTCCCCTGTGAGATTCAAACTATGTACCTTGTGTTTGTAAGGCAAACACCTTAACCATTAGGCCACCCTTCCAACCCCTTGTGTTTATTTATTTTTTTCTTTAGTTTGTTGAATTCCTTGATTGCTGTTTTCTATAGGAAATCACTGCTGCTGCCATTTGTAATTGCAAACTGATAGTGATTCCTTTCCTTTGGGAAAGTGTATCCTTTATTCATGTCTGTATGACTGTGGATTTCACAAACATATATATTTGAAGAACAGGCTTACAGTTAATTTTCTCTTTGTGTTAGTTTCAAGTTATAGTGGTACTATATCATTTTGTACTGGTTCTAACGACAGTCCAGGATCGCATTGTTAACAGCTGCTGCTGTTGCCATCAAATTCCTCTTAAAGACGTTCAACTTTAGTGTCTTTTCTGTTTGGAGAGAGTCATGATAATGTAAACATTGTCCTGATTCAAGCAATGATGACAAAACAGGAATTTATATGTCTTTTAAAGGCATAAAAATAGCAGCTCCATTTTCTTTTTTTCTGTGTGTGTCAAAACAAGTGAAGCTAAAACCAAAATGTGTCTAAGTATAATAGATTTAGAGACATTTCCTTAAGTGTTGTACAGGGCAAGAATTGGGATGGAGGAGTTCAGGTCCAGTTAAGAAGTGAGGCCACTCTCCCTGTAGCTGATGTTAAGATATCGTAAAGCACTTTATAGGTGGAAATCTGCCTGTGTCTAGTCTTGCCTACCACCATGTTCCCCTCATCAGGGGGTCCTGGGAAAAACAGCAGCTTTGGGACAGACTATTTCAAACCAGTTATAGGAGCAAAAAAGACACCCACTGCTGGATCTTTTAGACTGTTCAAAGGAAGTCTCACATTCCAAATATTGATTCCTAGGTATTCATTGCAAAAATTGTAGCTTGTCCAATAACAACTGTTGCTTCAGAGACCTGCTGCAGTCATGTGGGGACTAAACATTGGTAGGGTAAACACCTTTATCACAATCCACTACTTTTTCAGGTGGAATAGATGCCCAGTGCATGAATATCCAATGTTAGGACATCTGCTGTTCCCATCTGTATCCATGTTGTATTAGTACTTGCTGACAAAGATTTCTCTTTTCGTGTGACAAAACCCGCATCTGTACAGGGATACATAATAGCTTCATCAAAATGGACACCTGTTGGATGAACCAAATTTGAATTCAATGGCTGAAGATACTAAGACGATGAGCTGAAACAACTGGTCTGAGTTTGGGACTAGAATATTAATGGCATTTCATTTTTTTTGTCTGTGAATTGTTGTTGTCTATTGACTGAATTTGTATAAGCAGTATTTAATGGTTTTGTTATTGTAAGATATGTACAACTTTTGAGTGGTATGAAACAACTGTACCAATATCTGAATACTGAATTTCCTGACTGTTGAAATCCATCTAAAGTGAACGCTTACTTTCCCAGTGCTGTACTGGTCCCTTGAGCAGAACCTGTACTAACACTCAAAAGAACCAAAGTTTTGTCCTGCCACATGTATATCATTCCCTGGTGTATCCTGCCTTGAGATTTCCTGAATTTCCTGACTGTTGACATCAACAATTTCCCTCCACCCCACCTGCCTCCCACTACCTCACCACTTCCCTCCTAAGTCCCTTAACCATCTCTCTATTACATCCAACAGGCCCCACCTATCATGCACTCTCCTACTCCTAAAACTTTTATTTCCACTTCCTTCCTCATCCTTCTTCTACTTCCTCTATACCATGCCACATCCTATACTCACTTCCATCTACACCCTCCACCTCTGCCTCCCCACCTCCCCCACACAACACACTTCCACAATATCTCAGCCTCTTTAGTTCCCTCCCACCCTTCTCTCCTCTTCAAAGTAAAACTTCTCCCAATCACTACTAAATAGTACAAACCCAGACCTTTTCATTACCAGACACTTCTAAGTACAAACCAAAACAACTTATTCCTTATCTCACTTTCCTCTGCTTAGGCAGTGACATTCACCCTAATCCAGGACCAAACTTCTCTCCTACTAATCACACTAGCTCCCACAATAATAAACCCAATAAATAACTCAAATTCCTCACCATCAACGCGCGAAGCCTAAAAAATAAAATAACCCACTTTCATGCCTGGCTCACTCACAATTCACCTGACATTGTAGCCATCTCTGAAACCTGGCTAAAACCTCACATAAGTGACTCTGAATTTGTTTTAAAAAAAATTTAGAATATTTATAAAAGTGATGTTTCATCTGCATTATTTACATAAAAGTATTTATTTAAAAATATCAAAGATTATGCATATGAATGTTAATATATTTGTATAAAAGTGTTTATATAAATTTGATATTTAATGAAGTCAGAAACAATGAAAGTGAGTGAAGTTAGAAAATGTTTTTTCAGATGCAAGTTATATGGTTGTGTTAATAATGAAGGTAATTAAATTATGAAAAAAAAGGGATGGTGCACCAATAATGTATATTAAGTGATTCTGAATTCCTTCCCCCTGGTTTTTAATCACTTTGATCTGACCGTCTAAGTACTCGAGGTGGCGGTGTTGCACTAGTCTACTCCAATCAGCTGTCCTTTACTCCATATCCTAATCCCATCCCTTCTTTTAATAATGCTGAACTTGTAGCAGGCCTTCTAAAAATTAACAATCATAAAAGCATCTGCTTCATTTCCCTCTATATTCCTCCAGGTAACAACACCAACACCCTGGAAGACATCCTGTCCTGGGCCTCCTCAAATATTAAACTGGAAACCTACATATTGGGTGATGTAAATATAGATTGGAACAAAATCAACAACCCTAACCCCACCATGTCAATCAATCTATTTAACTACACTCAACTTACTAACACCATCACTAGACCCAGCAAAACCAACCCCCCAGGCTCCATACTAGACTGGATCCTAGTATCTCATCCCAATAAAGTGATACAATCTGATGTCATACCAGACCCATTAGGAGACCACCTCTCTGCCTTTACCCATCGAGCTTCCCTCACCCCCCCCACACTCCCACCAGTTTATCCACACTCGGAACCTCTCTAACTTTAACCCTACTACTTTCTCTGATTCATTCAGGAATACAAACTGGAACCCCCTGAAAACTCTTCCATTAGACTCAGCCATTGACTTTTTCAGTTCAACTTTCTTAAATGTCCTTAACTCCCTAGCTCCAGTAAGAACAAAAAGAGTAAAAACTAAGACCACCCCGTGGCTTACCAAAGACACCAAAAAGATTATGCTACAAAGAGATAAAACCTGGAAAACATACCTCCAAACTAAACAACCAGACATCTTACTTAAATATAAACAACTAAGAAACCTTGTCAAAAAACAAGTTATCAAAGATAAAAAGTCCTACTACATCAAAATGCAAACAAATCATGCAAAAAAACCCCCAAAATTAAATATGACCTTGAAATTGCCTCACTATTCAACACCTTCTTCACCACTTCTATTGCTGAGCTAACCCAGACCTTTACCAACAACAACCCTCAACCCCACCCCACCCAAACACCCTCCCCCCACTTTCGAACTCAAACCCATCTCCACCTACCTAATAAAGAAACTACTCTCTAAACTAAAGCCTTGCTCCAATGTCCCCGACAGCATTCCCTCCTCCTTCTTAAAAATAGCCTCCGATGGTATTGCTCTCCCTATTAGCATCCTGATCAATGGATCGCTACTTCAATCCTATGTACCCAAACTATGGCACTCTGCATACATTCCTCCACTTCACAAGGGTGGCAAAAACTGTAACGTATCTAATTTCCACCCCATAGCCATCCTTTCCCCTCTCTCTAAACTCCTTGAAAAATGCATCCACCTTCAGCTCTTGCCATTCCTTACCAAACACCAGCTACTCTCCCCTACCCAACACGGCTTCCGCCCAGGACATAGTACCAGCTCCGCCCTTCTCTCCTTCTTACATTCTGTCAATTTAGCCCGTGACTTCAGTAATTTAGTATCCTCAGTTCTGTTGGACTTATCTAAAGCTTTTGATACTATCTCCCAAACCCACCTTCTAAATCATCAATCTAATCTGAATCTCTCCTACAAAACTATCTCCTGGTTCTCCAGCTATCTTTCTGACAGGTCCCAGGCTGTCAAATGGTGCCAGGGCACCTCCACCTTCCGTCCTACCCCCACTGGAGTACCCCAAGGATCCATACTTGGCCCAATTCTATTCAACATCTTTATTAATGACTTTTACAAGGACATACCCAATACTAAAATTGTTCAATATGCTGACAATTCTGCTTTGATCTGCTGCGCCTCCAACTTAACAGATCTCCAACTACTGACATAAACAGCCTTCTCTACTACTGAAAACTGGATGCTCCAAAATCACCTCTCTTTAAATGCTAACAAAACTAAAATCCTTCTATTATCTCCTTCTAAGTCCTCCCCTATTGATAAAAACTCATTACAAATAATCAGCCATAACAACTCCATTTTAGAGGTCGTTCCCTCCGCCAAACTTCTTGGTGCAACCATTGATAAACACCTAAAATTTAATACTCACATCCAGCTAAACATAAAGAAAACCCACATAAAACTCAGCCTACTTTATAGAAACAACCACTTCCTCTCTCCTGCTACCAGACTAACTCTCGCCACTACTTATCTCCTTCCCTCTCTACTGTATAGCGCTTCTCTGCTTACTAATTTATCCTCCAAACTAGAAATATGTTACAATAAAATCTCCAGATTTGCTACCAAAGCCAAATCTTCCTCTCATCACTGTTCCTCCCTTCACTCATTAAACTGGCGTGAACTCCATAACCAACGTGACGTTCTCCAAATCATGACTGCCTATAGACTACTATTCCAACCTACCAAGTGCCCTGCACTATCCAATATCCTACAACCATATACTCCCCATAAAACACTCAGATCTACCCACCAAAACCTAATCACCATCCACAAACCCAAGTGCCCAGCTGGTCAACTTTTGCTTTCCTTCACCTTAGCCAAAAATGGAATGCTCTTCCCTACACTCTTAGGACCTGCAATAACCTCGAAAACTTTAAAACTCTTCTTCATTCTCACCTTTACTCAAACAGGCAACGCAACTGTACTCTTCACCCTATACCTCTCAAGGTCTCCTCCACTTTTACTCCTGGTTAACCTCTCACCTAGCTAATCCTGCTTATTTGTATTATGTATATATAACTATACTGTAAAATCTAGCCTCAAGGCCATTTGCCTGTTTTTTACACCTAAACAAAATTGTAATTGTTTGTTTCTTTATGAATGCTACCTGTTTATTTGTCAGTAATGCAAAGTTTCTTAGTAATTATTCATGTAACTATGTATTGTTGGAGCTTTTCTCCCTGGGCCTTCACTGAAAACGGGCTCCCTGAGCCCAGTGGATCTCCCCCGTCATCAAACTGGAATAAATAAATAAATGTCAGTCTCTCAGATGACTAAGATTCTTTCCTTACCCATTACAGGTATTGCAGTGTTAGTTACTCAAAAGTTAGTGCACTCCCCACTGTGACCAAAGGCTGGGCTTCTTGTGGGTTCTTGTCCTACCCCACTTACTTATCTTCATTTTCCATTACTGACACTGCAGTGCAGTGTAAAGGGACACCACCCTCCTTAGTGTATATCAAACTGAGGCCCTATCTGTTTAAGGTGGTGGTACTTTAGCTGAATGTGAAAGTTCCCACAGCATTTATTGAAAAAAGTAGGGAAATTCCCCCATACGCTGTCCAAATTTACATTTGTCAGTATAAATATCACCACTTGCTTGTTGAGACAAACTTAGTCAACAAACATAAAGAAATAATACATGCATACATACATACAAAATAAATAAAATATTATGGATTATAAAGTTTTGTAAAAATACCTTATTCTGTTGCAAAAGGAAATGAAATCTTCAGCAAACCTCTGGCCATCTATTTTATAGACTACTTTGGCTAATAAGGAGAAAGACGTTGACATCACCCTCTCTAACTCTCAGGTTCTGAGGAAGATAGAGCTCATATAAAATGCAGATCAAATTAAACACAATCTGGACACTGACCCTGGATATGAGAACCTTCTTCATCTCTCTTTTTCCCAAAAGATGCCTTATTTTGAGAAAGTTTAAATCTTAAGAAAGGCCACATTAAATGTACTACCAATGGATTATCATTTTAATAAAATGAGGCATGCAGAATTTTTAAAACTAGTTTCATCCAGACTGGGTGCCATACCTCCTGTAATTTCAACGTTTGATGAAGACCATTCCAAGTTACAACAACACACTGGGGGGAATTCAACAAAGCCTACCTGGACCTTTTTTTCATGTAGGCATAGTGACATGGAGCTTACATGGAAGTGAGCTGCTGTGTGATCCAGTAAACAGAGCAGAGGGGTGTGCACAAGCGTGCGAACATGGAAATGTCTGTGGCATGCAAATCACCTCATAAGCAGGTGAATTGTATGCAAATTAGGGTGTTTGAGCGATCCAGCAAGCAGAATAGCAGTCCTGCAGACCCCGTGTCAGTGTCCAAAGTGTACATGGAAAAACTGTGTGTACGTGACATAAAAAAGAGAAAAGGGGCTGCAAAAGCCCAGGTAGAAGCATAGAAATAGCATCGCAGATACAGATATGTGCAAACTATGTGGCCTGTGTGTCCAAACCCTAATGGAAAATAATTTAAAATGAAGATTTTTGTAATACCCATATTACATTTGCATGCCGTGCAGTAGTGCGCAAACAAAAAAGGAAGAAAAATACATATGTGACAATAATGAATTATTGCATGAGTATGTAAAATAGTAGACTCCTGAGGTTGCTAAGGAGGGAGGGCCTGGAATAGTGCAGTTTCCAGGTATTAAGTATGGATCTGTATGCAAATGAACTGGACTTACTGAATAGCAAAAATGGGTATCTGTGTCTGCAGATCCCATCCTTGTAGGGTGACAACTGTGTTGGTGTAGACAGAAGACATAGCTGAGAGCAAAAGGGGATGTGTCCACATCCATTTAAGCTCATTGGAGCTCAGCAGTGCCTGTATGCATGCCACTGAGCTGAGCTGGGTGTGTGTGTCCAGTGCTGTTAAGCACTGTTTTCCCTCAAGGCATATATTTGAGCGGGTTTGAGCATGTTTGCTCAGTGCGCCATGTGCTGAGTGTGCCCATCCATGGGGCTGTGTCCTGAAGTGCTCAGCATTGTTTATATCTGCGGTGTGGGTTTGCGTGCCATGCTGCAGTGCTTAGCAGGGAAAAATATTGGCTAGGAAAGCCAAACATATAAGTTACTGAAGACTCCTGTACAACTTAAACTGGGCCATTAAAACAATGATGTACTTGGCAGGTGTAATGCATCATAGGTTGCCAATCACACAGGCTGCACCTACAGCAGAGCACTATAAAGAATGCATACACCATACAATCTGACTTCACCAACATACTCTACACCAGTGAAGCACAAACGTGGGATTTTTAACTAAAGCAATGCTTGGGGCTGGCTGCAGCTCTGCTGAATCTGTATGTGCTAGATGCTGAGGTCAGTGTTGATGCTGCTGCTGACAATAGGCCTAGACTGAGAAGGAGAAGAGTGTCAGGCCCAGGGTAACCTTCTAGTAGCTACAGGAGCTAGTAACAGTAGAGTGCTACAGGGTGGACAGGGACATACTATATTAACTCACCGAGCTCTGACACCCTCAACCTAGACCCAGAGCCAACAGAGGGGAACCCATCCCAGTGGAAACAAAGGTGTGTTTAGTCCTTTGGATACTAGCTACAGGTACTTTCCAAAGTCCAACTGGGGACATTATGGGGGTGTCACAGGCATAAGCATCCAGGGTACTCCACCAATTCTCAGATGCCATGATACCACATGCAAGTGAGCACATTTATTTACTCTGTACTCCTGAGGAGAGGGCTAGAAGTATGCAACTCTTCTACCATGTAGCACAATACCCTGAGGTACAGGGTGCCATAGACTGCACTCATGTACACATCAAGCACTGCGCGGTGGTGACTAGGGTAGAGTCTATGTCAACTGCAAAGGGCATCACTCCATTAACTGCCAGGTTGTGTGCAATGCCCAGGGCTTTATCATAAATATGTGTGCTGGCAGCCCTGGCAGTTATCATGACTCCCATATCTGGCACGCATCACAGGTATATCAGATGTTTGCTAGGGTGGAACATCCCATACGGCCATTTACTGGGGGATGCTAAATAAGCACTGGAACCATGGATGATGACACCCATCACAAATGCACACACACCCATTGAAGAATGCCATAATGAGGCACACGCACAAACTAGGAACATCATAGAGCATGTGTTTGGGCTGGTCAAGTCGTGGTTCTGGTGCCTCAATATATCTGGTGGGGCCCTGCAGTACTCTCCAGCCATATGTGCACATATGTTCACAGTGTGTGCCATGCTACACAATACAATCCTGCAGAAACAGCTGTGGCAGGATCAGCAAAGGAAGGGATACACAACTCCCCTCCACTGCCTAGGTCCTCACACCCACAGGGGGACTCAGAGAAGGAAGCCCATGAGGTGTTCCCTGTAGGCAGACGTAGGTGTGTCCAGTATGCCCTCGCATTGGCCAAGAGACAATGGATAGCACACACACTGACAACACAGGGGCCTAGGGAATGACACCTCACTCCAACTCATATATATATATATATATATATATATATATATATATATATATATATATATTTAAAATTGATGCCAGGCAACCCACACAACCTGTACCTCACCATGTATTGGCTGTGTACTGCATGCATCAAACAGAGTCAGCCCTGAAACTCAGGTACCTCAACCGCTGCATTTGCAAGGTAGGTCACTCTCCTATACAATATATGTATGGGGTACTAGACTATGGTGTGTATGCATGGACCTGCTGGATGTATGTAAGGGAACAGACTAGGCTACTGGGCAACTTGCAGAGCTCTAACAGCCACTTGGGACAACAGGTACTCTGAACAATACTGAGTGCCCCATAATATTCATTAGGCCACATGGCTGGAAACCCCACTGCAATGTGCAAGGGAAATGCCAAATAGCAGGGTCATAGACAAGAAGCATGGCTGTCAATGCCAGAGTCACCTAGCTCCAACACATCTCTGTTCCCATACAACTGCAGTAACAGAGTATGTTTTCAAGACTATATCAGCACACCACACATTTCCAGAGCTGTAGCATACGACCTGGCCACATATCTTACCCACAAAATGCAGGGGTCAGTGTATGTGTCTATGCAGTTGATAGTGTGAGGAATTAAACCTCTCTCCCTGGCAGCTGGTGTTGCTTACTGGGCTAAGGATATTTGTATGGATGATGGTGTTGATGGTTCGAAGCTGGCAACACCTACAACATTTTCATGTGTTACTTGCATGGTTGGAGTCCCACAGACGGTCATAAATGCCACAATCTGTTATGGCAAGACAGCTGGACAAAGCCAGAGAAAATGGGGAACAGAGGGCCAAACCTACCAACAGACATTATACATGCTCTGAGTAACCTAGAAAGTGGCTAGTATAACAGTAGGTTGCAACAGGTCAGATAAGCTGCAGGATGTAAATAAATGGCTTAGTTGTTACAACACTTCAGTGCCTGCATTTTACAATATATTACCAGAAAACCACAACTGTATGAGGAACAGAGCAGACATATGGGGCTGTAGGCTGAACATCCTGCAAAAACATATACAGGGAGAGGTCTGCAAACTGTCACTTTGTATGTGGTGTTACAGCATGTACCCCAGTCACATCAAACCTCTTAACCTCTTATAGCAACAAATCTGGCCAAAGCCTTGAATATCAGTGGGACAAAGGCCCAAACATAGAGGCACATGTTAAATATTGCACTTAGAAATGTACAGAATTGATAGACTAGCAGGTCTTGCATACCATGAATCTCCTGCAGTTTCTGCAGTCTGAATCTCAAATGTCTGTAATTATTTCCTACGTCAATCTTTAATGATTTGCCACTAATGTGCCAGAAAAACACAATGTCATGTAACACAGACCAAAGATGTGAGGCAAATAGCTGGACAGTCTGTGCAAATCCCTACAGTTGATAGGTATGAGTCACGTATTACATTCAGCAAACAGCTGGGGAATGCCTTGGACAAAATATCAGGGAGGTGGTGGAATGTGGAAACAGGTGCAGCCGGCAATGGTCTAAAGCAGCCAAAATCCCGGACTGGATAACAGGTAGGTCTGGTTTGGAGTCACCTTGTAAGTATTTACAGTCACACTGGGCATGCTCCTACACTTAGCTAACTTGAGCACATGTATGTAGCCTCTTCCGCCCAAAGAACAGCTATGTGGAAATATGTCTGTGCATACAGATAGCTATGTATGTCTCCCACTATACCCCCTCACATATGATTACCCTAGCTATCAGTCTTCTTCTTCTTTCGGCTTTTCCCAGTAAGGGGTCGCCACAGCGGATCACCTGTCCTCTCATGATTGGCAGTGGAGTTACATGAATTACATGTGAACATTCCAGATCTTGTGTTTGTTACTCCCGAATAACCTTCTAAGATATTCTTTAAGCCTGGGCCTTTTCTACAGGTAAATTTTACCTGTTGACCTAACTGCTGTAACCCATCAAACTCACTGATTGCAACAGCCCAAAATCTTTTAATGATGGAACTTATTTCTGGAGCATCCAAACTATAGGTCATTACAAACCTCACGGACTGATTGATAAACTGAGAATTATTTTCTGACTCATTATGTACATTCAATACCCCCTGATGTGACTCCAAGAGCGGTTGGTAAACACCAGATCTTCTCTTATGTTTTACCTCCATTATCAGCTCTACCAACATGGGGGTTGGGTAGCCTCTATTGGAAAACAATTCTTTAATTCTTTCCATTTCCAGCAAAAAATCAGCATACAAGGTAACCATCCTAGCCGCTCGGACTAATTGTCCTTTCACGATCGCACGTTTTTGATGGTAAGGACGATTGCTGTCAAAATGTAGGTAGCTATTGGACCACGTAGGTTTACGATAAATCTTGGCCACCATATATCCATTTTCAGATGATTTAATTAACTCGACATCCAAGTAAGTGACCTTATTTTCCTGGTAGTGCCAGGTAAATTTCAAAAAATCAGTTGAAATATTCAAATCATTCACTAAGCTATCAGCTACCTCTCTATTTCCTTCCATGACAGGTGAAATTTACCTATAGAAAAGGCCCAGGCTTAAAGAATATCCTAGAAGGTTATTCAGGAGTAACAAACACAAGATCTGGAATGTTCACATGTAATTCATGTAGATATTGCAGATTTGTCAAAACGGGGCTCAAACTCCCTATACATAATAGCATTTATACAGTAAAAGGAAGATACAATTGTAAAAGTTCCCATGTTATATATGTAGCAGTATGTAATTCCTGTCCGAGTTTTTATGTGGGGAAAATGGACAGGAAATTATGCCAACGTATATACGAACATTCTTATGCTATAAAGAAGCCCTGGCTAAACATATTCATGAGCACCCTGAGCATGGTTTTAATTTCATGGCAATTGACCATATTAACCTTAAGCATGGAAGGGGGATGGATTCACTTTTGTTAGAAAGAAAGGAATTGCTTTGGCAGCTGAGACTCAGAGCATTTGTACCTCCGGGTCAAAATGGCATGCTGTCAATAGCATGTATATTAAAGTTAAAGAGCCTGGAAAGGTAGTCTCATTGACTTTCCGACACTCCTTATTATAGTCTAAAATGTCGCTTATGTGAAATTTTGTGTATATCCATGCATTTTATGTCACTATATTTATTTTAGAAATTGTAGTCAATTGTAGGTTAAAGTATGATTGATTTTTTATCAATGTTATTTCAGTAGTGACTTTTTTCCCCTTTTTTAGAAAATGTTTTTTATCAATGTAATCATGGTTTATTGCAATGTTTATTTATATATTAGTGTGATATCATGAAAGTAAGGAAAGAGACAGGATAATGTTCATTATATGTAGTGATGTTGTATCCCTTTAAAGGTGAATTAAGGGAAGTGATGTCATGGATGTAAGAGTTTAAAGGTCAAGGTGGCCATTTTGTAACTTGGTGTAGATACATTTAACTATTTCTGAAGAAGTTGGTCTTGGGACTGACGAAAAGCTATATTTTTAAGGCTTAAATAAATTGGTGGCTTTTTACAGAGACTTTTATTTGACTTCGACTATTTGGATTATTATCTGGCTGACAGACTTGCTGCATTGTATTTTGGTTCGTTTCTAGGATTCCTTTTGGGAGCTTCCAGGCCATCTGTTTCTTTTTGTGTGGTTCAGAAGTTTGTTTGAGTTTCCATTTTTCTTGAGTTTGAGATGGAAACACCGGCTGGCGCTTCTTTGGGTATCCAAAATACGGCGGAGGCTGGAAATTTGACGGCACTTATAAGTCTTTTGACTGATAAAGTAGAGAATCTTTTGCAACGCGTGGATTTTGTGCTGGGAGCATCGCAATCATTAACTGATACCCACCACAAGCCTGGATTACATGAACCTATTAATTCCCAACCACTTTTTGGGTCAGGCTTAGCCTCCGACAGTGTTCCACCAGGCCAAGCCGGTAGGTCTTTTTCGTCATCTATTATGAATTTGTCAGATGGGAAAGTGAATGTGAATGCAGATGTATTATGTGATGGTGATGCGCAGTCGAGTTACACGTTTTCTCAGTGGTTGGATCATCCCTTTTCATTTTCAAACTGTGACTTGGGGTCAGTTGAAATTATTACACCTTCGGTGTCTTTGGGGGAGAGATTATCAGTGTTCGACCAGAAATTATTTAAATTAAGGAAGCTTCAACTTGAGGTTGCATATTTCAAAGAGTGTGAACATGCTAAGGTGGTACCAAAGGGGCTGAGGTCCTGGCAGTACCCAACAGGACTGGTAGAGGGATCACAGTTCCATAAAGACTTGATTGAACTGTTTGATAAACATGGGTTTGAATTACTGAATTTGATTTGCTCCCATTATAAAGCCATCATAGACATTTTAATAAAGGACTTGAATTTATTAAATACATCAATCACGAAGGATTTAGAATTTCCCAATTTTAAGTTTGATTACGAGCGGACATTTAAAAGTATAGATCAGCATATGACCAAGATCAATATGTTGAAAACACAGAAATTGCATACAGATATAAAGGCATATAAAGAAGGGGTAGCGTACCCTAGACCACCTAAATCTCAAGGAAATTTGTTGATCCCAGAACGATACAGCTGTGACCCGACCTTCGATATGTGATCGAAGGGGGCAATATTAATAAGAAACTGAAGATGACATCCCAAGCGGTTATGACCGAATCTTGGATAGAAAAAATTAATTCGGAAGACCAGCCCATCATGATTAATACTGAGGAAGATGATGCAATTTTTCAAGGGCTGCCTCGACCAAGGGCATCACCAGAGAAGAAACAACTGAAAAACAAAACCATGAAGAAGAACTAGACATTTCCCTGGCTGAATATGAACAGCCACAAATCCTATTGAATTCTAAGAAGGATTTTAAAATATACAATTTTCTTCTTTTCATTTTCGATGGAGTTAGTGGATCTGTTAGCCAAAGGCATGTCCTTTGTTCCCAGTAAAAGGGCAGATCTGGCAGAGTTATTATTGGATTTAAAGTTGTTCATTAGGAAATGTAATTTAAATTTGATGTTGGGGAATATAGGAGTCACTGCAACCCCTTTTCAAATACCCAGCACATTTAACCCCCCTATACATCCATCTTTGTTACTCTTTGAGAGAATGTGCGAATTGGAAATCTGTCACTCCATTGAGATGAGGGCGACCACCAATTATAATATCATGAAGGAAGAGTGGGAGTCATTGAATCTCCTAAGAGGCTCTTCAGTTCGGGTGATGCAGCCAGACAAAGGGGGTGGGTTAGTAATGATGGAGTTGGCAGATTATAATGAGAGAATGGAGACAATCTTGTCTTCGGAAAGTTATGCGACTATTTCCTTGAATGAATTGAAAGGCATTTGGCAAGGATCCGTATGTATTTTGAAGATATGTTCATGAATGAGTCTATAGACAAGAGTATTTTTAATTATATAGCAATGGCATCCCCTAAGATATCTGTGGTTTTTGGTAACCCCAAAATTCACAAGGATGTCCATCACCCTCCAATGAGACAGCTGGTAAGTGCAAAGGGGAGCATAACTTATGCAGCAGCTAAAGTAGTCGATACTTTATTAAAAAAATATGTTAAACTTGAACAGCATATATCTAGGGATTCCTGGTCCTTTTTGACAAAGGTGAATTCTTTAACCCTTAAACCAGGTGATGTTTTCCTCACCATAGATGTGGTCGATTTGTATTCTTCAATACCCCAAGATATTGCGGTAGATTGGGTAGAGGAAAGGTTATTAGCAAGGGGTGCCCCCAAAGAGGAGATCTCAATGGTGAGAGAACTTTTGGACATAATCCTTACCTGTAACTTTGTGACTTTCAATCAGAAATATTATCATCAGACAAAAGGTGTCCCGATGGGGTCACCATGTGGGGGGAGTGTAGCCAATTTGGTTTTGGCATCATGGGAAAGCAACTTTGTGTTCAAGCATCCAGTCATATCAGAGAGGGTACATCTGTATACAAGGTTTTTGGATGATATTTTCATAGTCATGGAAGGAAATAGAGAGGTAGCTGATAGCTTAGTGAATGATTTGAATATTTCAACTGATTTTTTGAAATTTACCTGGGACTACCAGGAAAATAAGGTTACTTACTTGGATGTCGAGTTAATTAAATCATCTGAAAATGGATATACGGTGGCCAAGATTTATCATAAACCTATGTGGTCCAATAGCTACCTACATTTTGACAGCAATCATCCTTACCATCAAAAATGTGCGATCGTGAAAGGACAATTAGTCCGAGTGGCTAGGATGGTTACCTTGTATGCTGATTTTTTGCTGGAAATGGAAAGAATTAAAGAATTGTTTTCCAATAGAGGCTACCCGACCCCCATGTTGGTAGAGCTGATAATGGAGGTAAAACATAAGAGAAGATCTGGTGTTTACCAACCGCTCTTGGAGTCACATCAGGGGGTATTGAATGTACATAATGAGTCAGAAAATAATTCTCAGTTTATCAATCAGTCCATGAGGTTTGTAATGACCTATAGTTTGGATGCTCCAGGAATAAGTTCCATCATTAAAAGATTTTGGGCTGTTGCAATCAGTGAGTTTGATGGGTTACAGCAGTTAGGTCAACAGGTAAAATTTACCTGTAGAAAAGGCCCAGGCTTAAAGAATATCTTAGAAGGTTATTCGGGAGTAACAAACACAAGATCTGGAATGTTCACATGTAATTCATGTAGATATTGCAGATTTGTCAAAACGGGGCTCAAACTCCCTATACGCAATAGCATTTATACAGTAAAAGGAAGCTACAATTGTAAAAGTTCCCATGTTATATATGTAGCAGTATGTAATTCCTGTCCGAGTTTTTATGTGGGGAAAATGGACAGGAAATTATGCCAACGTATATACGAACATTCTTATGCTATAAAGAAGAATAAGGAACAAAACGCCCTGGCTAAACATATTCATGAGCACCCTGAGCATGGTTTTAATTTCATGGCAATTGACCATATTAACCTTAAGCATGGAAGGGGGATGGATTCCCTTTTGTTAGAAAGGAAGGAATTGCTTTGGCAGCTGAGACTCAGAGCATTTGTACCTCTGGGTCTAAATGGCATGCTGTCAATAGCATGTATATTAAAGTTAAAGAGCCTGGAAAGGTAGTCTCATTGATTGTCCGACACTCCTTATTATAGTTTAAAATGTCGCTTATGTGAAATTTTGTGTATATCCATGCATTATATGTCACTATATTTATTTTAGAAATTGTAGTCAATTGTAGGTTAAAGTATAATTGATTTTTTATCAATGTTATTTCAATAGTGACTTTTTTCCCCTTTTTTTAGAAAAATTTTTTTTTATCAATGTAATCATGGTTTATTGCAATGTTTATTTATATCTTAGTGTGATATCATGAAAGTAAGGAAAGAGACAGGATAATGTTCATTATATGTAGTGATGTTGTATCCCTTTAAAGGTGAATTAAGGGAAGTGATGTCATGGATGTAAGAGTTTAAAGGTCAAGGTGGCCATTTTGTAACTTGGTGTAGATACATTTAACTATTTCTGAAGAAGTTGGTCTTGGGACTGACGAAAAGCTATATTTTTAAGGCTTAAATAAATTGGTGGCTTTTTACAGAGACTTTTATTTGACTTCGACTATTTGGATTATTATCTGGCTGACAGACTTGCTGCATTGTATTTTGGTTCGTTTCTAGGATTCCTTTTGGGAGCTTCCAGGCCGTCTGTTTCTTTTTGTGTTGTTCAGAAGTTTGTTTGAGTTTCCGTAATCCACCTTAACAACACTGGCTGACAATCTAATGTCAAGTAATCTCAGTGGCACATGCAATAAGTACTGTCAGCTGTAATGTGTATGAATAGATAGGTAGGGGATCTAATCTCATAACAACCAACTCTGTGTGTATGTGTGTGTATACATGTGTCCATCTGCTGCACTATGGACATGCCCTTATGTGCAATTTCCCTGTAATGGTTATGCATTTTATGGGCCTACGACTACCTGCTGGGCTCTAAATGCTCTGCCCTACAAGCCCTGTTGATGTGATCCACCCTAAGAGTAGTAGCTGACAGTCCAACATCAGATACACTTCTTGGTGCATGCAATAACCACTGCAAGCTATAGTGTGTAATAGTAGATAGGTAGGGGTTCTACTCTCCCACCAGCCAACTCTGTTTGTGTGTGTGTCCAGGTGTGTGATTACAGATATATCCCCTAGTATCACTACGAACATGCCCTTATGGGCTATCTCTGTCCAATGGTTATGCATTTTACAGCCCAGTGACAAGCTCAAGGTCCTATATAGGCATCACTGATGTCTGCCACCATCTATGTTTGTATGGTCAGAAAACCCAGGTGACATATATAAAGGGTAACAGATCGTCTCACAGAGTATGAATGCATTATTATGCTGACTGCTCCCAATGTCACAGACATGACCTTCTACACATATGCACCTAAGAAACCATGCACAAATACTGCTGTACCTTGCTGATATCTTATGTTGGCTGTGCTGCCATGCCATCTTGCGCCTCTGTACTGTTGCCATATCTTCCTAGAATAACCATTCAAACTCCTGGAACAGAAACATACACAGGTCAGTGATACTCATGTCATTCTGTCACACTACTGCCAGTCCAACATCATGCACCTAAAATACTCAAGGTTTGCTGTGTAGTCATGACACATTCCTGCACACAGTACCTGTCATGACTCACAACACCTGCAATGGCATAACAATACTGCACCACACAACTACATTGAAAGTAATATAGTCACCCTGTGGATCACACACATATTTGCATATCCTGCATCGATGGTATGGATGGCAGGGATGTGGCACAGGTATCCTCATGTACACAGGGTGTGCTGTGGGGTTGCCAGAGTCCTAGGCTGTGCCATGCAGTTGGCAGCATGTTTGTGAGTCAGGAAGTTGTGCTGGTGAGATGCGCCGTGGAGAGGTACCATGTGTGTCTGTTGGTGACCTGCATGTGACAGTGATGTTTGAGGGTGTGTGTGTATACAGTCAAGCCCAGTGCTAGCCCTACACATGTGTATGTTGGACAGCTGTGGACCATACATGGCAGAGTGGACAGTTGTCTGTCTCTGGCCATGAACATGGGAATTGCTTTGTCAGGAGTGGCACTGGCACCACCATGCCCAAGGTCAGATGCAGTGCTAGTACCTGACAGTAACTGCTGTCTGCTGGGCTGGTGTCCCCCATGGGACCGACCAGGACCACATGCCCATGGCCTGCCATGTCATGGTCTGGACAGCACACTTCCCTCTGTAGCACTGGAGGTACTGCCACTACGGGATCATGAGTGTGCATGGACACATGCTCTCTGAGCAGATGATGTTGCAGACCTATGTCCATGTGCCTGATGCCCAATCCCAACCAGATGTTCTAGCACAGGCAATGTTTGGACAAAGAGAGAAACTGTCTTAGCCCACTGTCCATCCACTACATAAGTGTAATGATCCATGGAATCACCAATGCGGTTGAAGCAGTCACAGATATCAGACTGTGCCGCATCCATGACCTGAGCATCCGTTTGGTGCTACATTCATTTTGTGCCTGTGCCTCTATGACAGCCCAAAACATGCAACAAATGACCCATGATGTGACACCTGTGACAGGAGGTGGATGGACAGCAGTCCCCCTTCTAGCACCCCTGTCAATCTGCCTGTGTGGGACCTCATCAGCTGTCTGGCTATGGCCAATGTCTGCCCTCACTGGTGCCATAATTGTCACACTGTCCTGTTCAATGTTGACACCGTGTGACTGTCCAATATCTGTGGCCTCTGGTGACTGGGTATGTGTGGGCATACTGACTGTCTATGGGGACAATGGGAGCAGAAGTGAAATGTCAATCTCTGGGACAGATTCATCCCCTGACAACCCCACCTGTGCCTCGCTATGGCCACCATCATCATCACAGCCAGATGGGACACTGACATCAGGTTGTGAGGGAGACAGACTCCAACCCCCCCCCCCGTTCATCTAAGATAAAGAAGACAAAGTCAGTACATTATTACCTGCACTATTATGTATGGTAATCCACACAGACTCATACAGATAAAGAGAAACAACTGCATTACCAGTCACACATCATCTCATCACTGATCTCATGCACAACACACAAACACACAACATACACAGACAACACTTTCCCTTTCTAACATGCACTTCAGCTACATCAAGTGAATTTTGCCAGTACACTACACCTGTGGGATACACAATATAATGGTGTATGTTATAGAACTACACATAATACCCAGTACACCTGTCCTGTGAATGATATGCCTGCTGTAGTATCACTGCCACAGGTATGTACCATACCTTTATAGTGAGTGAACAGGCATCCTGCAATCATTGCCTCCTGTATAGCAGGCTGCATACTTCTTCATGACTATAACTGCAAATGTGTTGGTGTTTGTACACACACACAGCTGTGATTATCAGCTGTGATTATCGATTGTATGCACTGTAGTCAACTGCTTCGAGATGGAACATACAACTATTCCACTCTGGCTAAGCATAACAGTTGTGCCTTGAGCTAAATGGCAGTCCTTAACATTCATATGGTATATATAAGCTGTACAACAATGGTATCACACTTACCAGGTACAGGATCACAGACTCTGGCCAAACCTGACATACTTCTGAAAATGTGAGGGAGAGGGAATGTCAGCAATACCAAATGTTGCACTGTTAGAAGGGTAATATGTGCATATATCCACATGTATGTTAACTAATGTGATACTGCCTACATTGCTGAAATTCTGAGTATGTGTGCACAACTATGCATTAAAACAACCCCCCCAATACAGATAGACCTGGCACAGCCTGCCATGATGACTGATACAGTATTACACTGGTGAACAAAGTAAGCTTACCTGGACGCTGTGGCACCTACCTCCAGGATGTATGGGGTAATAGATACCTGGGAGTTGGCGGTTGATTCCAGGTTTGCCAAGAATTCCTCTGTGGCTTTGAGTGGTTGTTCTATTGCAGGCCCTCTACCAGTGGCAGCATGATCCCTGGCCACAGCAGCTGCCCTTTGACATGTGGCATTGAGAATATCCGTGGCCTGTGGCAAACCTGCTCATACATTCTTTCCTGATTTCCACTGTCATTAATCACCCTAACAAGTTCACCCCACAATGCTGCACACTGGTCACGATGTTGGCGACCCATGGAAAGCAGAATTTGATGATGCAGTCTGAGGCCATCCAGGATAACAGCATTTTCAGCAGCTGTGAATGGGGGATGCCTTCAGCGATACATTGTTCCTGAAAGACAACAAGAGGGGGACAAATTACGGGACTAGATACATGGACATCCACTATGTACAGATCCAGCACAACCAGTACAGCCTGCAGTATCCACCACTCTGTCACACATCATACCCCACAGTCTATCTACACACTACATGTGTGGCTATCACCAAGATAGCAGCAATATTGGGGATGTCCCTGTATGCCATGACAGATTCTGCTCTATGTCTCTACACCCATTATTGCACTCTACTGTGGTGTGTTCCCTACGAGCAAGCTCCCACTAATATGTCATACAGCCACTGTCGGACAAATAGCTGTGTGATATTAAAACAGCTATATGGGGACAGTCCAGTAACAGCAGTGTGCCACAATGACAGACAGCAATGCACACCTGCTGTCCTGTATGTTCCCTGTAGGCATCCCACCTCTCCACTACACAGATGTTTGGGGACTGTGAATGTGTGCCTCATGAATGTGTTCCTTTTGGCAGACACATGTGGATGTCTGACAAACAGTTGGCCATTCATTGATGGTTGTTGAAGGACAATAGGGAATTTTGCTGTCACATGCCAGACCCCTCAGAAAACATGTATACTACAGAAATATCTGTAAGTATATTCATAGTTTTATGTAGTATGGCCAATATATATCCCCTGTCACTGAGGTTGGGACACTGTCCCCCATTACTTATTGTTATGACCAAATCCCTGCTGTAGGGGTTTCACAGGTATGTTAGCCATAGCTCTCAACCAATGAGGGAAGAATGTCAACAAAACAGTGACATAGCCAGAGTACATGAGGGACAGTCAGGGACACCTGTACAATGCCAGCACTATTTATGTCTGGCATTGACAGACTGCCAGGTTGTGAATGATAGTACATCATTTGATGTTACAGGAGTGTACAACCTTACCTAGTGTCACTATGTGTAACACAGATTCCAGTAGTTTCCCTACAACAGCTGACCATTGTAGGAGGGAGTAACTCGAGCAGAGCTGGGATTTCACTCAAACCAGGGACAGTCTAGAGGCATGCCTGTAGCTGTTGGGCAGCAGAGTATCAGCAATATGTCAATACCATAGATGTACTACATGCCTACTGTTGTAATCCCTATTCCCCATACCTCCATTCTCCTGTATGCATCCCATGGGGACATCTATTACATACCTGGTAGAGTGAAGTACTCCTTTTTTGAAGTGTTCATCTGCAAATAGGTTGCAAATCCATTGTTTATGTGAGCAAAACAACATACAGACCTGTTCCCCATAGGCAGTTTATTGCCTTTTGTAGGTAATGCTCATTAATAGGAAATTGCCTGTGCACCAATTAGATGGCTCAGACTTGCTAATTACATCCAAAACATCTGGGTTGCACTTTCATTAGTCAATGACATGGTGCCACAGTGCAATATCTAAGGCCTTCATGTAGGCCTTGGACCCTTTCTTAGTCTTTCAGATGGACATTAGTGAGGTGTGGAGACTACAACATCACAGAGGGTATGTACAAATACTGTCCACTGTTGAGATTTCTGAGGTATGTTCACAGTTTTGCACGATAAGTTTGGCCATTGTCCCATGACATTGTGATTTTCTGGCAGTTCAGTGGTAAAAATTGTGGTTGATTTCAATGAGGAGAGGGAGCCATGTGAATATGCGTGCTGATGCAATAGCTGCTATTCTATCAGCTCACCCTCTTTGTAGGGGGAAACTGTGAAACGTGTCCCTGTCACATGATCTCCCCACCCTTTAAGTATGTTGTTGTCTGGATCCCTTGTTCTAGGAGGTTGTGAGGTATGGTAGGTCTGTAACAGCTAGCTAAAGATACAGCTGCCTGCATTCCAGGCTGCAGCTACTGCTACAGCCTAGGACAGATGGGGGGGGGTGAACTCTTTGGAGGACAGCGAGCTGTACTTGTAGCTGAAGCAGCAGTATCAGCTCTGTCATCACAGCAGAGCCAGGGTAAGGGTATGCTTTACAGTCCACTCAAGGTATATGCTTGAGGTACATCTGTTATGTAACAGTGTCAGTGCTAGAGTAGTAGGCGACATACAGTTCATCTATACAAATATATGCAGTGTGTTCTTACCTACGGGCCTTTGACAGGTAAATTAGTAGCAGCAACCTGTGTGGGTTAAAATTGCATGACTCACTCATTACTTGCTGTGTTTACAAGAATATAATTGATGTGCAACACACTGGATTCGAACCCAGGACTGTGGGTGGCAAAATATATTACATGCAAGGGATTTAACAGACTGAACTACTGAGTCAGTGCTGCAGCAGGTATATTTGCAAGATATATGTGCATACATATAGTCTGTGACACACGTTGTCTGGATCCGTAATTAAATGCATGGCTTTCAATGGAAGTTGTTGTGCAGCAGGGTCACAGCTGTACACATGCAGTTTGCCATTACTGACTTAGCAGGCATTTTTAAGGATATTGCTGCTAACAGGGTACATTTTCTTGCAATCCCAGGCCTCACATGCAGTCATTATTATTTATCTGGCTGTGTATTGGTACACCTTTTGCATCAGAGTCCCAGGGACACTCCCATTTTTCCCATTACATATACTTGCAGTCTTTCAGCTGCAGTCAGTATATTTTGCTGGAAATACCTACTTTAACTAAGAGCTAAGTGTCCTAGTGAGCTAATGTACTGTGCTGTAGGTGAGAAGGGCCCAGGTTCAATATGTGGCAGGGGTGATTATTTTGCAGATGTGTCTAACAGTATCAGAAACACATAAAACCATTAAGGCACTTTAAAGCACTTTTAAGTGGGTTTGATTGGGTTTGTGTGACGCACTCCATCATGGTGCGCTGCTTAGCTCTGCCCAAACCCATGCTAAAAATATATAAAGAAAAGAAAAAGAGGTGATATGACAGTGGCGAAATGGGGGCAAGTAGGGGGTAAAACATATTGAAAGGCACGTAGGGATGTGCAGGAAGGGTGTAGGAAAGGACCATACCTTTCCATTTCTTGTACAACAACAACTGTGCAGTGTGACATAATTTGTGGATGACTTTGGACTCTCAAACCCCAGAGAGAGGGGTAAGGACAACATAAATGTGTTGTCAAGCCAATTGGACCTAATTTGTTGTGTCCAGTGGACGTGTGCAAAATGGAGATCTATGTATGAGGCGATATTTTTCTGTGGGATATGTGCCCATTTTTTTTTTAGGAGATAGTGGAATGTTGTGGTCGGGCTGTAGGTACATGTGGGGAGGTAGGTTGGGTAGGAGAGGATGCAATTGCAGACAGGTAAGACAGCAGACAAGGCTGTGTGTGACACATGGGGGGGTAAACACCTTGGATGGGGAGGGTGTTGTGGAATCTGAGGAGCATGTGCCTCCAGATGTCAGCAGTGTGACTGAGATCCCCACCTATGGGCCGTGAAAACTGTTCAGTCACTGCCCAAAGGTGGCTGCAAGACAGGGCCACCAGGCCCTGCCAGGTTGTCCAGTCTGCCCTCAATCTGGTGCAGGCATTGTTCATAGCTTCTATGAACAATCCTGCACACCATAGCTGGTAGTTTTTCCTGGGTGACTACTGCCCCACCACCATTGCTTCCTGGGGTGGGTGGGCCCAGTCCCTTGAGGAAGTTCCCCCCCGAAGGTGGTGCAGGGCCAATGGAGGGGGCACCATTAGCCTGGGTCCCAGATGCACTGGTGCACAGTGCCACGACCAGCTGAGGTAGGGTAGGCGGACCAGCAGGAACTGGCCTACCCTGTCGTGCTGTGGTGATAGTGGTATAGGTTAGTTATAAACAAAACATTTTGTTAGTAATAACAGCATGCCAGAACATTGGAAATAACCCAATCAATTTCAATGCATATTATAAGGAACACAACAATAAATAACTTAACAGTCAGTATATGAACAGCATACCAGTAACAGTTACAGCATAAGGCCAACAACATAGGTAATTCAACAAGATATGTTAATCTGCAACCATTGTAATGCATAACAATAGTAAAGCTCATGCCTAAAATAATGTTTATTGCAGAATAAACCATAATCAATGAATAACAATAATACATATATATGAAGATAAGGGGTAGGGGACAGAGAAATATGGTCCATTAATACCATTATAAGCTATGCAGTTGACAACAGTACTACTATCTGCTCTGCAGGTCTGTACTTTCTTTATGTGTCTAGGTGCCCTATAGCTGCTACAGTACATACATGCCTCTCAAGCTATCTGCATGGGACAGTATGGGTCAGGCAGTAACACCAGCAGGTACACAACTACACAGAACACTTGCACATCAAGCGGACCTATATAACTACCAAGGTGTACTGTAGGGTGATGCTCTGTTACTTTGCTATTGACATGCATCATGTCGGTGATACATCGGTGACAGAGGGATTATACAACAGTGATTACATTCCATAAGAGTGTGACACTTGAAAGCCATGTATGTGTACACTACAGAGAGTAAGCAACTATGTTGCCTTGCTTGACAGGCATGGGGATAGATACCAATAGCAGTGACTACACAGGCATGTACATCTGATGTCCTAACTGACTGCAGCAACATTTGACAGCCACTCCAGGCATACAGCCATACCAACATTACACATTTTACTTCTTTATTTCGTTTTATAAAAACTTGTACTTGTTTCCTTCAGTTTCTGCACTATTATCACATGCCTGGTACTGAGTTTAACAGTGTGTGACATCTGTACACTCAATTATTTACACATAAAATATAGGCTACCTCATCCATTTACCTGTAGGTCTTGTGAAAAGAATGATATCTGTTATCAATACATGACTGATACTATACAATTTTTGGCATGCATGGGGTTAAAAACTAATAGCAGTGACTGCAGAGGACATGTGCAAATGACTACAACAACATGTCAGAGCCAATCCAGGCATTCAGCCACACCAAGATTATACATTTTATTTCTTCATTTCATTTTATTAAAACTTGCACCTGTTTCCTTTATTTTAGGCAGTATTATTACATGTCTAGTACTGCGTTTAACAGTTTGTGACACACAATTATATACACATAATATGGGCTATCTCACCCATTTACCAGTAGTTCCTGTGGAGAGAAAAACTATCATCATTACATAACCGATTTGGTACATTTATTACTACATACCAGTGGATTCAAACCTGGTCTGTGTGTGCCAAAATGTACTTCATACAAAGCACTTAACAAATTGAGTTACTGAGTAATGCTCTACAGAGATTGAGTGATATTTGCCTAGAGCTCACCTGGAAACAAAATAAGACTTGATAAAAGTAATATAGTTTTATAGCACACTGCACTGACAGTTGGACACACATACATGCAATTTCTGTATGACAGAGATAGTAGGTAACCTATACACTACTACGTAGAATGCAGGTATACACACGATATGGTTAGTGGGTGGAAATATCTGTGAAGTCTACACACCATATCAGATTATTGGGTTGACTTCCTCACCCGTACACATTTGCAGACAGTATATATGCAGTCTGCAGATATTACACTGTTATACTTGTCTGCAGCACCGTACTTAGCCTGCATGCATATAGCTGAAATGCAATGGTTAACACAACACAATCCTAATATACATAATATACCTTGGGTGTTATTGCAGAACAGGTATAATAATTAATTTGTAGTAAAACAGCTGTGATTCTATACATTGCACAACACTCTATATGAGATATACCTTGAGATAGGGACTGGCATTGTTTTGTATTTTTCTTCCAGAATAGTTATCATATTCGATTGCATGTAAAACACCCCTACTTAAACACAGATTGCACAATACAGTTTTATTACTGGTACCTTCATGCAGTTACTGCTATAGTTTCACGTTTTTATTGCACAGCACTAGTTGTAATGCAGGTGTTGTAATAGAGCTGTAATTCCACAATTATTGCAATTAAAACTTTATTCATTTATGTTATCAAGGTTAATGCTTTAGTTTTCCCTGCTTATTGCACTACATTTGACATTAGTCACTTACTGCAGTCCAAGTCTATGACCATATTCATTGCAATACAATCAAAACTGTATATACCTACTAGCAGTTAATGCTTTACTCTTTCTTGCTTATATAACTATAGATTGCAAGTTACATCCCTACTCACCATACTCATGGTACAACCTGGCCAGGTGCCCCCCATGCACCTCAATGTTGCAAGCTCTCTCCTCTGCAGCTGTAGAGAAAGAAGCATACCATTATGTATATCTGTCTATTAAACATTCAGATTATGTATTGGTAAAACAATGATAACAATACTTACAAACTTGTGGGGCATCCCCAGCAAGAGCTTCCCAGAACCAGGTGCCCAGAAAATCCACCTTCCAATGCTTCAGGTCATCATAGTGGTGATGGACCTGCTCACCTGTGTGGGGATACCTGTAGCACTAGTGAGATTGCATGCCAGCCAGTTCCAGGCCTCTGCCTTGCACTGTGAGCCCTAGAACTGCCCCTGCAGCAGCTGGTCATCATGGTCTTTTACCAGGAGTCCAACCATGACCCTGGACTTCAGAAAACCCCACCACTGTGACCATAAGTGCGCACCCCTGCCACAGTTACTGTACAGTTCAAACTCCAACTAGTTATGCTGTATTCCCACCTGTTGAGCTTAATATACCCTGTTTTCCTGCCCTTTAACACCATTGGGCAATTTTAAAAAATGTGGCACATCACTTGGCACCATGTGGTTGAGAAGATGGCCTAATGGTTAAGGTGTTTGCCATACAAACACAAGGTGCAGGGTTTGAGTCTCACAAGGGATAATTGGCTGGGCTTAAAATGGCTCGCAAGGGCAGTTAACTTAGTACTAACCTATGAACCTATGCAAACCAGTGCAGCTGAGCTGAGCAGTGCTTAAACTGGCAATCCCTAGCAGTGCGCAAACCAGCTAATCACAGCTGCACAATGCCAACAGTGTCAAGGAGTCCTAAACATATCTTGTTTAAGCAGTGCTTGGCATGGCCTACCAGGGCTTAGCAGAGTAAAGCATAGCAGGATGTTTAAAAAAATGAGCATAATTTTTATTTGGAAAATAACTGCTTAATAACCCTTCCATGTATCCAAACCCTGCACCTACTGTACATAAAGCTGTTACTCTACCCATCTGGCTACATAGATGTGGGAGATGCTGCTATACTTTTTCCTGTACCTCTCAGCTGCGTTTAAGCACTGTGCCTCGCAAACATGCTCAGCTATTCTTAAAATTGACCTTTTCACAAATAATTATATCTGGTTTCTATTTTTAGAATGTCTGGCATGTGTCTTTTGCTGTGCTCCATGGCCCAGCATGCAAACCTACTTTTTAGATAAGAAAAAATAATATTGCATTATACTGCTACAATGTGATTGGACAGTGCAGGGAGTGTGCTGCTCAACTGCAGACACAGTTAGCACCACACTCCTTACATTGATGCAGTAACTGTGTACCATGGCTCTCCCTCGGCAATGCGTCATGATTAATATGCATGACATGCTGCCGAGACAGAACTGTGTACATGGACATGGTAATAGTTTGTGTTGGCTTTACACTATGCCTACACGGCTTTTGTTAAATGTAGGGGACTGGCTTTCAGATACCTTCTCATAAAAAGAATAAAGTAAGTTATATTTAGTCAAGGAATAATTTATGTTTATTTATTAAAACTTCATGGCTGACCCAAGTGTAATACGCATCCAAAAATTAAAAAAAAAACATAACCTCTTAATATCCTTCTAAATGACAGAGATCATAAATTCTTAGGTTTGGGGGTTTGGGAACAAAGGGGACTATATGTGTTATCCTAGGCATGAGAACTATTGACTATCAGTCTCAAATGGTGTAACGCCAGGCTAAGATTCTAAAACTATCAGAGATCCTGGAGCAACTTATTCATAAAATTTCTCTGGGAGAAAAGGTTTCAAAAGTGTCATGGACATCTGACAGCACAGCAACTTTAGAGCTACTTTCATTCTTACTGCTCTGTACAGATAAGCATGGTTGAATTAAAACATAAAAGCTTTCCCTGATCATGTTTCAAGTCATCTTCCTTGGTCCTCCTTGTCAATAGGAATCAGAAAGAGTTAGATAAAAAAGCAAGTTCACAGAATGTGTAAGTCAGATACTCCACTCTCTTATATCAAAACATTGTAGCACCTTTTCCTGCTGATTCATGGCCTCAAGGGGGCTTTTACTCAAGGCTGTTCTCAAGTTCATAGATTAGGACTAGGCTAGCCTCCATTGTGGGCCATTTTAAGCCTAGCCAATTTCCCTTTTGGTGCTTGAATGAACCTATTCCATTTTGTGTTAGACTGGCCTTACTCATCCCATGATCGATAGTTATATATTACCCCTAGTAATATATCATTGCCAGTAAAAAGTGATTAATGATGATCATTTTTAAATTTCACATAGAATGTGTTTATATTAATGTTGACATGCATGTTTATATATATATATATATATATATATATATATATATATATATACATATCCACAACTCCTTATATATATATATATATATATATATATATATATATATATATATATCTCCGTTTTCACACGGGATTGGGGTGTCACTTCAGTATATATATATATATATATATATATATATATATATATATATATGTATGTATATATATCCTCAGCTACAAAGCTCAGAGGAAATTGTTGAGCTATTTTGATTCTCATTTGCTATTCATTTCATTGCCATTTGATGTTTTGATTTTCCCAGAGTATTTACCAAATGCCTTGCCACAGTCTGATCCAGGCAATCTTTTTTCATCCCTCACCTTGCGCTTTAACCAACTGCAATATTTCCAGGCAATGAATGTCTCTTCCAGGATTCAGAAATGCGATCTACTCCCCTCATCCACTAACAGATTTCTGTCAACTACCCTGAACAGACAATTACTTGAAAATATCCATACCTCAGGACAAAGTTCATGTAATGATGGGTTTCTTTGTACATGTCTGGAATCAGAAGCAGGTGATGGCAAAAACGTCCCTAAGGTTCCGAACTCTGCATTTATACCTCATAGACGTTGCATGTTCGATTCTCAGTTAGAGCGTATTCTGTATGTCGACATGCGTGAATGGGTGTTCCTTCGTTGAAGGTTGCGCGTTAGGCCCGGCAGTAAAAATCTACTGCCAATCATTAGCGGACCGGAGTTCTGCTGTGGCGACCCCTAACCAGGAAAAGCCGAAAGAAGAATGCTAGAGTACACATGAGGAGAGCACAATGGCACATCCACAATCCCTGCAATCACATATCAAAGGAAGTAAATATATTTTCTTAATAATTATTGTCTTTATGAAAGAATTCCAGGGGTGGCACAATCAGACTACCATACCGCAAATACTGCCTTTTCAACCTCTGTACCTCTATTCCCTGACAAGAAGCTCATCACAGACTCAAGCTATGTATGTGTATATATATATATATATATATATATATATATATATATATATATATATATATATTATTTTTTTTTAATTTGCAGTTTGTTAACCGGGAAAGTCCATTCGGCCGAGAAGAGCCCTTTTTCAATGGAGACCCGGGGAGAAAAGCTCCATGTACAGACATACAATGTGAAAATCAATAGAAGTTAATACAGTATTTAAAATTGCAAAAAAAATGAAACAGAAGTTCATACAAAAATTTACAGTGTAAAAAAAGCAAAAGTTAATACAAGGTATTAAACACTATAAAAGTAGTAGAGATGTTAGAATGTAATAATAACAGTGAAATAAAATGAATTTGAGTAAATAGCAATATTAGTAGCTTTTGCACTCCTTTTGGGATGATAAGTATTCTGATTGTATGAGGATGGTGTGCCTACAATATCTAAGGTAGAAAGATGGTCAGTGTATGTAAGAGATAAAAGGAGGAGGAGAAATAGGAAGGGTAGTGGAGTTTATGGAAAAGGGATGAAGGGCAAATTAATGGAAAGGATGAAGATAGAGGGAGTAAACAGGTAGAACTTAACAGAGGTGAGAGCAGGAGCACTCCCAGGTAGAAGAGAGATAAGAATGGAGCAGGGTCTTTAATGTGGAGACATTCTGTGTGGTTCGGATGTGGGGAGGAAGTGAGTTCTATTTTCATGCTAGGGAGAATGATAATAGAAGTTGTCAGGAGTACGTAAGGGTTTGTACACTTCAAGGAGATTTTGATTATTGGATCTTAGAGATCGATCAGGAAGATGCATAGTAATGATGGAGGAGAGGGAGTGGCATTGAGATGGTTTGAAAATGAGTTTTTGAGCAGTGGAGAGCTGAATGTAAATGAGATAGCTGAAGAGCCCTAGCCAGCTCAAGGTGTGTAAGGCATCACAGTGGTGAGATGAGGATTTGGAGCTGGTGGGGAACTTACAGATTTTATTATAGCATGATGCCAGTTTAGTCTTAAGGGCTGCATGTAGACTGATAAGGAGAGGTGCTCCATGCATGAGAGAGGGAAGGATGTAAGTGGTAGAGAGGGTAAGGCTTGTTGAAGGGGTAAGATAGCAATGGTTACTAAATAACATTTCAAGTTTCTGGTGAGTTTTCTTGATGTTAGTTTGAAGATGAATATCAAACTTTAGTTGTTCGTCGATAAAGATACCTAGAGGTTTTGTATGAGGGACTATTTTGATAGATGTTAAGTTTTGGATTACTATGGAGAAGGAGTTCTTGTCTATCTTGGAATTGTTTGATGGGGTAAAGATCATGAGTTTGGCTTTGGAAGCATTAAGGCTGGATGATTATTTAGCATCCATGTTTCAGTGCTGATGAAGGCAGTCTGAGATGTATGTAGGAGTTTGTGGAGAGATTTGGTAGTGCAGTTAATGGTTGAGTCTGCTGCATATTGGACTAGTTTAGCATTTGGGATGCAGAGATGAAAGTCATTAATGAAGATATTAAAAAGAAGAGGACCTAGGATAGAGCCTTGGGGAATGCCTGTCAGGGTGTCGAGGCAGAAAGGGGTACAGTTTTTCCACTTGACGGCCTGTTGTTTATTTGATAGGTAACTAGAAAACCAGCTGGTGGAAGAGGAGGAAAGATAAAAATGAGAGAGTTTGGGCAGGAAAAGACTATGGGAGATGGTGTTGAAGGTCTTGGATAGGTCTAGAAAAAGGGTAGATACAAGATTGTCAGAGTCACGAGCACGGTTGATGTTGTCAGGGATGGATAGAAGGGCTGTGGTGGTTCTGTATCCAGATCTGAAACCATGTTGAGTTGGGGTCAGTAGGTGATTGTCTAGAGGGCAGGGTAAGAGTTGCAGGTGAATACATTTTTCTAGAATCTTAGTGATCTGGGAGAGAATGGCTATGGAACCCAAAATGGAGATGTCAGTGTTGATGCCCTCTTTGTGTAAGGGAATGACAAAGACTTTTTTCCAGAGGAGGGGTACATAGGACACTTGAATGGAATGATTGATTAGGATACAGATGGCGAGAGCCATGCCATCGGCAGCCATTTTGAGGAAGTTAGAATGTAGGTTGCCAGGTGCATTAGAACATGGTTTTAACTTATGGATACATTTATTTATGGTGTTACCATGAATGGGTTTGAGACTGAAGGGAGGGGGTGTGGGTATATATATAAATAAATAAATATATATATATATATATATATATATATATATATATATATAATGGCTCCCATACCAAATGTATGTATATACATCCGACTACAGATAGTCACAAGATATACTACAGTGATTTGGTACATCAGACTCAACAGATGGTCATAGGTGATACTACAGTGATGGGGTAAATCTGACTCTACAGTTGGTCATAGGTGATATTGCAGTGATGTGGTGTATCCAGCTCTACAGACAGTCACAGGTGATACTACAGTGATGTATTGCATCCAAATCTACAGACTGTCATAGATGATACTACAGTGATGTGGTATATCCAACACTACAGACAGTTGTAGGTGATACTACAGTGATGTGGTACATCTAACTCTACAGATGGTCAAGGGTGATACTACAGTGATGGGGTATATCCAACACTACAGATAGTCATAGTTGATACTACAGTGATGTGGTACATCCAACACTACAGATAGACACAGGATATACTACAGTGATGTGGTACATCTGACTCTACAGATGGTCATAGGTGATGTGATGCCCGTGCCCTGGCCCAGCAATCAAGGAGCCTCAGTCCTTACCACTAACACCAGAGAGGACGTCTCATATATGAGGAAAGGATAACAAATACACACAGTAAAGTGCAATTTCCCTTAAGAGCACACAGAGATCACAGTCAGTCCAGGGCTGGTTGCTCTCTTGCTCCCCAGGTCCCCAGTAAGACTCCCCACTGGCACAGCTATAGGGTCCAGATCTCAGCCTAGCTGGGCAAGCTAAAATCTCCAGCACCCTCTCTGTACAACCAGTGCTTTGTGTCCTTGCCCAAGTAGCTGACACGCACACACTTTGAGATAAGAGGTTATACAACCACACAGACACTTCTGGGGAAGGCTGGCACAAGTTCTCCAGTTGTGCCCCTTTTACCCAGACTGTACAGTAGTACCAGCTGCCACCACCCACTAATATTTATCAGCTACTCAAAGGCCCTTAAAAGGGTGTCCAGTTATTACTGTGCAATATTATTATCCAATTGGTAAGTCTGACTAATTAGTCAAGGCTTATTAGAGTGGCTTTGTACAGTAATCACTATAAATATGCAATGTACTCTAGAGCTTAAATTATCTCTACACAAATCCAGCCACAGTTAAAAGGTTTTAAAATATTTAATAATAAATAATTAAAACCACAAGACAATACTTTCTACTATGATCAGTGCTAGTCAAGAGTTCAGAGGTCACACAGAAATATGTAAAATAATTCAGTATTATAGTTCTGATATAACAGAAAAACACTTAGTCTAGTCTTTCTAATTTCTAGCAATCTTTAAAAGAAAACAAATGTCTAAGATAACTGACATAAGACAACAGGCAGAGTGCTGATGAGTTGGATGTTCCAGACAAAAATGCTTAATGCCTGCAGATTATCTCTGTTTAAATTGCTATTGCAGTTCTGATAAACATTACATCATCTTTTTAAACTTTCCTGGTTTTCCTAGGCTACACATTAACTACATTTACATTCTTAAAATCTCCCTTTTGTTATCTTGTAGCTGGTCAGGAAAAGAGCAATAAAAACACATTTGCATGTTTAAATCTAGCAATTGAACTTTTGGTTAAAACAATAGAAAGAATTTCTTCATCTAGACTTTTTGGCACCACTGTCCACTTCAAAGGGTCAACACAGGCATTACTTTGGTCAGGAGAGTGCAGTGTTGTCACATTTATTTCCAGTTCCACATGTAACAGTATTTTTTTACATTTAAGACAACAAGCCTGTAGTTTACATTCATATTTACAAATGAGAGAATTATCTATAAAATTCTATCTGGCTAGGCTGGCAGCCTTCACATTTCTCTACCAGTCTTGACAGGTGATACTACAGTGATGTGGTATATCCAACTCTACAGATAGTCATAGGTGATACTACAGTGATGTGGTATATCCAACTCTACAGATAGTCATAGGTGATACTACAGTAATTGAGTACATACGACTCTACAGACTGTCATAGGTGATACTACAGTGATGTGGTATATCGAGCTCTGCAGGAAGTCACAGGTGATACTACAGTGATGTGGTATATTCAACTCAATAGACTGTCATAGGTTATACTACAGTGATGTGATATATCCAGCTCTACAGATAGACACAGGTGATACTACAGAGATGTGGTATATCCAACTCTACAGATAGTCATAGGTGCTAATACAGTGATGTGGTATATCCAATATTACAGATAGTTACAGGAGATACTGCAGTGATGTGGTATATCCAACACTATAGACTGTCATAGGTGATACTACAGTGATGTGGTACAACAATCTCTACAGACTGTCATAGGTGATACTACAGTGATGGGGTGCATCTGACTCTACAGATGGTAATAGGTGATACTAACGTTCTGTGGTGTATATAACTCTATAGACTGTCGCAGGTGATACTACAGTGATGTGGTGTATCTAACTCTACACACAATTATAAGTGGTACTACAGTGATGTGGCATATCCAACTCTACATATAATCATAGGTGATACTACAGTGATGAGGTACATTCAACTCTACAGATTGTCATAGGTGATACTACAGTGATGTGGTATATCCAACTCTACATATAGTCATAGGTGATACTACAGTGATGTGGTATATCCAACTCTACAGACTGTCAGAGCCACACGCTCGAGGGACTTGAACCTCAACTTGAAATAAATATAGAACTTGCTGGAGGACAGGTTCATACCAGAGGCTCGGCTCCCGCCCGATAATGGAATGGGGCAGTGTGAGGCAAGAGCACAGAGCACCTCACTGAATCTCTCTAAGTGGTGATAGATCAGGTGGATGGGGTGGGGGATTAGGTTTTTGTCCTAGTTACTCCCATGTCACTATTAGACAGAGGCAACACAGTGCAAACGGGCTTCAAGGGTACTCAAATCAAGAATCGGCGTAAGCCATACAGAATCGCTAGGGGCTTATGGTACTCTCGGGCAGATAGCCTAGTATGAACCATACAAACTAGTGATATATACTACAGTGATGACAGTCATATGTGATACTACAGTGATGTGGTATATCCAACTCTACACACAGTTAGGTCATACTGCAGTCATGGGGTATATCCAACCCTACAGACTGTCATAGGTGATACTACAGTGATATGGTATATCCAACTCTACATATAGTCATAGGTGATACTACAGTGATGAGGTACAGCCAACTCTACAGACTATTATAGGTGAAACTACAGTGCTGTGGTGTACCCAGCAATGCAGACAGTCATAGGTGACATTACAGTGCTCTGGTATATCCAGCTCTAAGGATAGTCATAGGTGATACTACAGTGATGTGGTATGTCCAACACTACAGACTGTCATAAGTGAAACTACAGTGTTGGGGTATATCCAATACTACAGATAGTCATAGGTGATACTACAGTGATGTGGTGCATCCAACTGTAGAGATTATGATAGGTGATACTACAGTGATGTGGTGTATCCAACTTTACAGATAGTCATAGGTGATACTACAGTGATGTGGTATATCCAACACTACAGACTGTCATAGGTGATACTACAGTGATGTGGTACATTCAACTCTACAGACAATCACAGGTTAAACTAGAGTGATAGGGTACATCTGACTCTACAGATGGTCATAGGTGACACTGCAGTGAGGTGGTACATCCAACTCTACAGATATTCACAGGTTATACTACAGTGATGTGGTACATCTGACTCTACAGATGGTCATAGGTGATACTACAGTTATGGGGTACATCTGACTCTACAGATGATCATAGGTGATACAGCAGTGATGTGGTGTATCCAGCTCTACAGATAGTCACAGGTGATACTACAGTGATGTGGTGTATCCAACTCTACAGACTGTCATAGGTGATACTACAGTGATGTGGTATATCCAACTCTACAGATAGTTGTAGGTGATACTACAGTGATGTGGTACATCCAGCTCTAAAGAATGTCTTAGGTGATACTACAGTGACATGGTATATTGAACTCTACAGACTGTCATAGGTGATACTACAGTGATGGGGTACATCCAAGTCTACAGACTGTCATAGGTGATACTACAGTGATGGGGTACATCCAACTCTTCAGACTCTTATAGGTGATACTATAGTAATGGGGTAAATCCAACTCTACAGATAGTCACAGGTGATACTACAGGGATGGGGTATATCAAACACTACAGTTAGTTATAGCTTATACTACAGTGATGTGGTACATCAGACTCTACAGATGGTCATAGGTGATACTAGAGTGATGGGTACATCGGACTCTACAGATGGACATATATGATACTGCAGTAATGTGGTGTATCCAGCTCTACAGACAGGCACATGTGATACTACAGTGATGTGGTGTATCCAACTCTACAGACTGTAATAGGTGATACTACATTGATGTGGTATATCCAACTCTACAGACTGTCATAGGTGATACTACAGTGTTGGGGTGCATCCAACTCTACAGACTGTCATAGGTGACACCACAGTGATGTGGTATTTTCAGCTCTACAGATAGTCACAGGGGATACTACAGTGATGTGGTATATCCAACTCTAACACAAAGAACCTCAGAAAGGAAAGACAGGACGAAATCCACACTGTGTTGATTAAGCGCTTTCGTTTTTAATAAAAACTTCCTCAGAATACCATGCCAAACAGATACAAAACTTTACAAGACTGACTCAATTTATATCAGACCCACTCATATAATAAATGACATCATAATTGAAAAATGAGTTAATGAATTAACCCTTTTGTTACATCAAATGAACCCATAATTTTGTAAAACATTTAAAAACATATGTTCTAATTATACTGAAAAATAAAAAATGTGGAACAATAACTATTTTCTTTTACCATTAATAACCTTCCATTTTAAGCCTAAGGACAGAACTAATAGAAATACTTGTGTTTAATCCTGGAAACTGTGCTGCGTTAGTTCTTAGCTGCCATCTAAGTTCTCTGCATTGCAAATAGTCATTAAGGGGACCCCCTCTGTCTCCCAAAATAACCTGATCGAGCACTGAAAATCTAAACATGTGCCCTATATTGCTCTTAATATGACTAGCCAATACATTTTTCATGTCCTCCTTTTTGATATCATAAAGGTGTTGGTACATCCTGCTCCTAAGTGCATTGATTGTCTTGCCAATGTAGAAACAGGGACACTTGGTACACATCGCTATGTATACAACACCCTTACTGCTACAAGTACATTTCTTCTTGTAGGTGTATTTCCCATAATTGGGTGTTCTTATTTCCGTCCCTTCCAAGATACACTTACATTGTGAGCAAAACCCACATCTAAACATGCCCCTAACCTCAGCACACCCTTCTTGTACTCTTTCCAACATATTTTTTATAGTTGTGTCTTTTTTGTAAACTATGTTAGGGCCAATTCCTACAATGTCCAAATGTTCCTGATTAGTACCAAACAGGTTCCAATTGTGTTCTATTATGTTACTGATGTTTGTGAACTGTTGATTGTATTTAAAGATGCCAGCTCTTTTAAATGTGTTGTTTTCCCTTCTATAATCACCTGAGAAGGAGACATCACACCCTTTTCCTAGTAAAGGGACAAAAATCCCTTGTTTTCTTTTATTTGTAACCTCTTTCAAAATGTTGTTAATGAACCGTAATGGGTAACCTCTGTTTGTTAACATTCCCTTTAACGTTTGTATTTGATCTAAAAATTCTTGATAATCAGAAATCATCCTAGCCAATCTCACTCCCTGTCCTTTCACCAATGCCTTCATCTGACGAAGTGGGTGGAAACTTTTTTGGTTTTTAAAATGCCCAAAAAAGTTG
>NC_056743.1:1816956066-1816990966 GCF_019279795.1 Protopterus annectens
AACAACACACACACACACACACACACACACACACACACACACACACACACACACACACACACACACACACACGCTCACTCTGCACACACACGCTGCGGCGCTACCGCGCACACACACGCGCCGCTGCGCGCGCGCACGCGCACACTCACACACACACGCACACACACACACTCACACACTCACACGCACACACACAGACTTCCACACGCTGCAGCACACACACACGCACACACACGCTGCACACACACTCACACACACACTCTCACACCCTTGCCTTTTACTTGCGCACACACGCACACTACTACACGCATGCCTTGCGCACCACCTTCCTCTTTTGCCTCCACACACACGGACTGCACTTTTGCACACACACACACGCACACACACTCACACACTCACACACACGTGCGCACACACACACTCACACAAACACTCACACACAGGTTTCTGCAACTACTGTTCGTGGAAGTAAGACCTGCAAGAAGGAGATCTACTATCAAGTAATTAGGTCAGGAATGCCATACTTGTTTGTCACTGAAAATATACTGCAACCAAAGCTATCCTGCCTTCACCCTATCATTATTCCTCCAGTAATGGGCATGAATGCCAATTAGCAAAACTGATGTTTCTTTCCTCGTCATTAAGACAGAGCTTCCACAGATGAGGAATACAGTGAGAAGAATTAAAAAAACAATACTAGGATGAAAAGTAAAGGTCTTTGTCAAAATTCCCTACAGAGTACTTTGACAGAAATGTTGATGGAACAATGTTAGTAACTTAGGGAATCATCCATTTGAGATGGGATATAGGCCTACACATATTAAGGCTTTACTAAATGTAATACTAATTTAATTAGTGGAGGTAAAAAAGTAATTACTACAAAATGGAAATCATAATCTAAACAAGCTTTAGGGCCTGGGTTATCTACACATAGTAAGGCTTTGCTAACTTTAATGCTATTGGAGGTGAAAAAAGCAATTACTACAAAATGGAAATCAAAATCTAAACTTGCTTAATGGAATGAATGTACTGAATAGTGTATGGCAGGTAAAAGAACTAAGGGTGTGATGTTTAATAAAGGAAACGATTACATTTCACAGAAACAAATTGAATTTCTGGGAACAATGCATGCAGGATAATGTTCAGGAAGAAGTCAGGTTTAAGGGAAGGCAGGAGTTGTCAGTATGAAGGAAAATTGTTAAAAAATATTTATATATATACTGCACAATGGTAAATAATGGAAATGTTTATCGTGGTTCGTGATGATTTAATAAAGATATTTAAAAAGGGGTGGGGTAGGAACCAGGCTTGTCCATGACTGACATTCATTTGTGCGGTCACTTGTGTGTGACTGCAACGGTTTTCTCCAGGAGGTCAATTTGCCAGTGTACTTTCACCATGATTGTGCAACTTCAGAGTAAGGGGTGTGAGATGCATAGAGCTTGTCTCCCATCAAAAGTGCTTTTTTGTGCATTCTTTTTTAGTTGTGGCTATTGTTTGCATCCATAAGCGTTCACCCATTTGTGATTGCAGTTCTGATTGTTAGGAAGCCCAAGAGAATTATCTGGAATTGTTTAACAAATCATTTTATAGATAAAGTATGCCATTGAAAGAAACAAATACACAAACAAAAAGGAATCTGGCAAAGTATTATCTGTGACTGGTATGCCAGCCATACAAATAACCATGGACTGAAAATGTGTAGCAATTTCCTAAGCAGATACTGAAGTACATATCAAGCAAATACAAAGCTATTTTAAAATATAATTTAATGTGTGTCATAGGATCATAGATTCATAGGAAGTTACTAGGCTAATGCCCCTAGGGCCCTTACAAGCCTAGCCAAGTTCTACCCTTATTTCCACGATCAGCACTTATTACCCCTGTCCATGAGGGACACAGGTGGAATCCCTAGGGTGAATTTACAGTTACCCACTAAATGTCCGGACTGTGTTTGAAGTGGGCCAATGAGGTGCTCTGTTTGACATGAAATGGGAGTCTGTTCCAAACATGTGGTAACCTCTAGGAGACAAATCTGTTCCACCAACAGGTTTTATTAATGCCACATACCAGGTTAAGGTCTTTAAAGTGAGTAACCCATGTACCATTTGACTTATGGATATGCGGCATTTCCAGTAAGGCAGGGTCAGAGATTGCCTTGTATGCAAAGCAGAGATTGCCTCTGGGTAGTCTGTATGAAACTGAATAAAGTGACAATTATTTCAGATGATCCACATAGGACAGATACCGAAGACCTGGAATTTTTGTGGTTTCTCCAATTCCTGCAGGTGCTTGGAAAGGTGCATGCTAAAAGGGGCATTGTACTCAGTTATTGGCCTGATGAGGAAAGAGTACAAGGAGGTTATAACTTCTTTTTCTTCTGGAGGTAATGCCCTTACTTATGAGATGAGCAGTATAGAATGCCCTTCTTACCACTGTGGAGACATGGTGGTCAAAGGTAAGGTTGCTGTCAACCTGTCTGCCCAGGCCTCTCACCACTGAGTGCGTACTTAAGGTGTTGCTATTTATGTGGTAGCTAGCAGGAACATCATTCTTATCAAAGGAGATGATAATACTTTTTTCGGCATTTAGTTTAAGACCATGGCTATGGCACCAATCATTTTTTGTGTAAGATCCTCTTGTAGAATGTTGTTATCATTTAGAGATTTTTTATGACCACTCCCAGCTTGCAGTCATTAGCAAACTTTGTCAGCCACAGACCTTTAGTTCTTGCTTGTACTTAGGAGAAATAGATTCCAAACAGTAGAGGTCCCAGGACTGATCCCTGTGAAACACCACTGGTTGGAAGTGGATTCCCCTATTTTGAGTATATGGGTTCTATCAGTGAGCCAGTTAGTGACCCATCTAATCATATAAGGGTTGATACCTAACTGGGCGAGTTTGCCAATGATGCCTGAGTGGAGGATAGTGGTAAATGCCTTGGCTAAGTCTAGGTAGGCTGTAGGCACAGATTTCCTCTAGTCTAGGGCCTCACTGATTGTCTCAAAGAAGTCCACAGGCATGATCTCTCTTTGACAAATCCCCTCCTTCATGCATGGTGCAGGCACAAAAATTCTGTTCATGCTTGTGTAATTTTACTATTAAAAACTGATAAACAGACCAACCATCGAAATGAAACAAACAAAACCCATGTTGGCAGCTAGAAAAAACAGCTAGTACACAATGCAATGGGTATTACCAGCAGCCAATAAAATGTTGGATAAAAGGAAAAAAACGCCCATATAATCAAATTGTCATTTATTCCACAAACTTCACAGAGTTTAGCGCTTTCTTTCGTAATCGAACTTCCTCAGAACTCATTTAATAAAAAACTCAAGCCAACTTAAATACCATCCTAATCCAACAGTTTAAAAATCATGTATTTTTCTACCAATAAAAACATTGAAACTTCATTTAAAATTCAATTGTTTTAACTTTAATACAGGGAGCAAGGATAAAGTGTCATTCAACCCTGGGTGATGAGTTGCATTTAAAACAATTTGCCACTTTAATTTCACCATGTCAAGATGTTCATCAACCATGCTCCCTTGTACATCTTTCACTACCTTTTCCACCACCATGAATTTAAAACTATGGGAAAGATTTTTACTAATGTGTTTATATAAAGCATTGCTTTGCTTACAATTTTTAATATCAGAAAAATGTTCACACATATGGTCTCGTAACCTTCTCTTCGTCTTACCTATGTAAAAACTTGAACATTGATTGCACATAGCAATATAGACCACATTTTTCATGTCACAGTTAAATCTTCCCTTCACATAATATGTAACATTCCTTACTATAAAATAATCACTACACATTATACCTGGACACTGGTATCATGAGCCACATTTTTTGTGCCATTATTTTGCATACTAGTAAAATTCTGAGCGTGCTTCCCTTCCAACCTTTGTTTCAATGACACCCCTTTTCCTAATACAAAAGTTGGTTTGCTGCCTATTTTTTTCCAAATTCATACCATACACATCTATATCAGTAGCAATAATTCACCAATTTGTTTCTATTATATTCCTAATGCTCTTACTATCCAGGCTGTAAGTAAGAATGCAACTCATACTATTATTCCTCTCTATTTTATTACTAACCATGGTGGTGGAACCGCCAGTGCATAAAAGTGGTAAAAATACACCGTTCCATCTTTTTCTCACAACCTCATCCTTTAATTCTACCAAATATCCTGATGGATAACCTCTTTTTTCAAACATATCCAAAACTTTATCACATTCCCTCGTAAAAGTCTCCATATCAGAGACCATCCGAGCCATCCTCACCAGCTGGCCCTTCACAACTGCCTTCTTTTGATATTTTGGGTGCCAGCTGGTGAAGTGCAAATAAGTGTTAGAAAAGGTATGTTTCCTATAAACATTAGACACAAACCTACCCCCTATTCTATCCATAGTTAATTCGATGTCTAAATAATGAATACACTCACTGTTGAAGTGACTGGAAAAAGACAAAAAAATCAACACTATTATCCAAATAGGCAAGGAATTGTTCCAACCTTTCAATGATGTCATTCCACAAAAGAAAGATGTCGTCCAAAAATCCAATATAGATCCCCCAAGATTTAACATATGGACTATTTAGGACGAATCTATCTTCCCACTCTGCCATTACATAGTTGGCAAACATGGGGGCGCATACCGCCCCCATTACCACACCTGTAACTTGCATATATAATTAGCCTTCAAAATGTATGTAATTATGTTTAAGGACCAATTCCATCAGACTGACCACTGCATTTACCCTCCAGTTAGTCATGTTGAACCGTTTAGTCACTTGCTGCTCAAAATATTCTAAACCCTCCCTATAAGGACTGACAGATAAAAGGTTCTTAACATCAATGGTGACAAAAATGCCTTCCGAACTAAAAGGTATCTCATTCATCTTAGACAAAAAGTCACATGAATCTCTACATATTTGTTTAATGAGACCCACACCCTTTTTCAAGTTGAGATCTAAAAATCTTGCGATAGAACTTGTCTTAGACCTACCCCCATTCACAATAAGTCTAAAAGTTTTTTTTTTATATCAGAATGTATTTTCGGTATTCTGAATATTTGGGCTATTTTTGGTTTATCATTCAACATATATTTATATTCATCATTTGAAATCTGCCCATCAATAACCATGTCCAACAATGTCCTGTCTATCTTGGCATATGCAATATTAATTTCACAAACTGACACTTCCTCATAGGTGTCTGTAGCTAACAATTGATTCATTCTATTCAAGTAATCTATTTTATCCATTACAATCAAACCACTCCCCTTATCTGGTTTCATCACCCTAATAGTGCGGTCATCACATACATCTTTCAATAATTATTTCTCTTGAATATTTAAATTGGCAAATTCACATTCACTTTTTTTGCCCAAAATATTTCATATGTCGACCTCACAATCCTTCTCACACTGTTGGATGATGCCATGTAAAGGGGGGTTAAAAACACTGGGTTTGTATAACACATTGTTACCTCTAGCATTATTTGCCATAATTAAACTAAGGTTCTATTTGCCACAATACAACTTAAGATCAATTATACTTAGTACAATATTTGCTCTCTTCGCAGGAACAAAAGATTAGAGAGTACATTTGCATGTTTTACAGTCAAACTTTTTTGTGAATAGTTAAATAACTTAAAGTCTCCTTCATCATTGAAAACAGCGGTGTACGATCAATAACCGCAGCCTGATCCGCTGCCAACACTAACCAGTTCATTTACCTCTGTTACTTCGGTTTCACTCCCTCCCATTGGTATTGATCTTCCTGACCATTCACATATCTCTCTTTCTCTCTGTTCAGGATTCGCTCGGACCTGTGAATCCCACCATTCTCTAAAGGGACCTCCTGACCGTTTCTACTGTTTCCTGGGACAGAGTTTTCATTTCCTGTATCTGGGGGCGGTACTTGCCTTCCTCCATTGTTGAAGTTCCTTTTACTGTCACTATGGAAACCGGGCGGCCGTGGATAGGCTCTATTATTGGAGTATTGCTCCAAGTCTCTATTTAGTTTTCTCATTTTATTTTGAAACAACTTGTTGCACTGTTGCTCAATTTTTAGAAACAAGTTGTTATAATTGGTCTCATAGTTAAAAAATAATGTCAGTATGTATTTTTTTGTCCAGTTCATCAATAGATTTGGATAAGGTCTCAATCTCCAAACTATTGTATTTCACCATAAATTTCAAGATATACAACCAGTTTTGTCAAATAATGCATACAATTCGGCCAGCATCTCAGGCTTATTCTTAACCCCATTTGGGAACCGCCATAACCTGAGACCTTTGGGAATACATTTCAGCCGAATACATTCTGTATATATATTCTGTGTAGTCGGTATGAAACTGAATAAAGTGACAATGATTTCAGATGATCCACATAGGACAGATGCTGAAGACCTTGAATTTTCCTTGTGAGGAACTTTTGTGGTTTCTCCAATTGCTTGGAAAAGTACATACCAAAAGGGGTGTTGTACTCAGTTATTGGCCTGCTGAGGAAAGAGTACAAGGAGGTTATAACTTCTTTCTTTCTGAAGGCAATGTCCTTACTTATGAGATAAGCAATACAGAATGCTTTTCTTGCCACTGTGGAGACATGGTAGTCAAAGAAAAGGTTGCTGTCAACCTGTGTGCCCAGACCTCTCACCACTGAGTGTGTTTTTAAGGTGTTGCTATTTATGTGGTAGATAGCATTCTTACCAAAGGAGATGATAATACTTTTTTCTGCATTTAGTTTAAGATGATGGCTATGACACCAATCATTTGTTTGTGTAAGATCCTCTTGTAGAATGTTGTCATCATTTAGAGATTTTTATGACCACTCCCAGCTTGCAGTCATTAGCAAACTTTGTCAGCCACAGACCTTTAGTTCTTGCTTGTACTTCAGAGAAATAGATTCCAGACAGTAGAGGTCCCAGGACAGATCCCTGTGGAACACCACTAGTTACAGGTCTGCTATTGGAAATGGATTCCCCTAGTCTGACTATATGGGTTCTATCAGTGAGCCAGTTAGTGACCCATCTAATCATATAAGGGTTGTTACCTAACTGGGCGAGTTTGTCAATGATGCCTGAGTGGAGGATAGTGGTAAATGCCTTGGCAAAGTCTAGGTAGGCTGTAGGCACAAATTTCCTCTAGTCTAGGACCTTAGTGATTGTCTCGAAGAAGTCCACAGGCATGATCTCTCTCATGCATGGTGCAGGCACATAAATTCTGTTCATGCTTGTGTAATTTTAGTATTACACAGATGTTCTTGAATATGAAATCCAGTCTTGTCTTCTTTTGCATTATCCCCACCAGAATTGTTTTTTTTTTTTTTGTCCTGCTCTTATATTACAATTTATGAATGACCACAGCATTACACCTGTTATCATGGAAGTGAATGTAAAGTCAGAATTTAAGTGTTTTGTGTTTGTCTGGATTTTCATTAGTTCAAATGACATAAACGCTGGTGCTTGCTTGCACTACCTAGATCCAATTTGTATCACATACTCAGAGTGAGTTAATCTGTTCAAACTGATCACTGCATTAATCTCAGGAACCAAGAGTGGTTTCACAAATATTGAGCATGCATTGTTTATGCAACAGGTGAATCTAGCATGGCCTAATTCTGGCACAGCTGCTGTAAATGTACTTGGCATGCCAGTAGAAACAGTGCATGGCTTGGGAGTGTGCAAGTCCTGTGAAATGTAATATGCAAAATCAGAGGGCCCGAGGCAGTTACTTAAAGGAAGAATTTCAAATGGGATCAAAGCTTTTGCTTGATCTTTTGGTGTTTTGGTATTGCGTGATGCTTCAGATAGGTTTCTTTTATCTGTGCATTGCCCACTGCCTAATCAGTACTTACCCAAAGAACATGAAGCAGATACTTTCCACCTTTTTGACATTAGAGGTGCATGTTCCTTTAAGTGTATTGCTTCTTCTAGTTCCTCAGCAATTACCTACTAACCAGAAAATAGCAGTTAAACATCTACAATTCTCCCTCAGCAGTTAAAAGTATCTCAGTATGTGGCTTAGCCAATCCCATGTTACCACTGCCATATAGAAATCATCGTGGACAAAATTTTAAACCAATTAAAACTGTCTTAAAACCTCTCCTATCTTTTAAGAAGACAAGCTAAGAGATCGTTATTAATGTGCTGATTATGCTCTAGATAGGCATTACCAAAGTATGCTTTAAATTATCATATAACACTCCACTTCTGCAAGTGGCAGAACATCGTCTTCTTTTTTAAAACCTCACTAGCAATAGGAAACAGCATTGCCATACTATATCTAATGTTAACTAGCTACCCATCACTGTCAGTGCTACCTTTCTAGTAAATTTACTATTGTGTATCTGACTAGGGATTATCTGTAGTTAACAGACTAATAAGATAACATATGCATACTCACAACATAACCAAGGAAGAACAATGTTAATTATACCCTCTTTTATCAGGTTCATAGGTGAATGATTACTCTCCAGAATCAATTTGGGTTCTTATAATACACACCCACGGGTTACAGATTATTCTGGATTTAGAAAACCCCTCAAAGATTACCTGTTTGTAATTTACAAGTGTACTTGCTTCCACAGTGCACACTAAGAAACAGATCCAGTCCATCACTCATAACTTCATTCACTCTGTTGCTTGCATACAGTTATCATGCAACTTTTTAAATTCAGGTAATCTATGCCTAAAGATATTGTATACTGTTAGCCATTAATATCCTCCTCAGATTTGATATTTCAGAAACATACAGACTTCTGTTACTTTTATGCTTTTGATAGTCCATGACTAGTCCATGACTGCTTTTGTACTTACTATATTAACTGCGGTATCTATAATATTTGTATCTGATTATGACCAGTTTTATCTCTCTGTCTGTCTGTCTGCCTGTGTTACCTGTTATCTTTTGTGGTTACCTTGTAGCTTAGGTTGTGACAGAAAAGGGTCCCTGGACCAGTTTGCTCACCCAGTTAAATGCACAAAATAGATAAATAAATATATACATTTGACTAAAATTCACATTTTGGGTTGACTTTCATGTTTATGTTTAGCAGTGTGTTGTCTCTTCTCTTTAGCCAAATACTTTACTGAAGACATACATTTTAATTATCTATCACAGTTGTTATAAGGACTTTGTATTTGCATCCTTTCAGTTTTCATTGCTGAGAAACTAATGCTCCTTTTCTTTAGTTCTGCATATTTCATTTTTGTCAATAATGTAATTTAAGAAACAGCATGGTGATATCTTGAGGGCCCATTTGTTGTTGTCCCTTTTCAGACCGCTATACAATAACAGGCTACTTGTGCTACGAACTTTCTTATTTCTCTAATCCTGCTTGGGTTTCTCCTGAATGTTTTAAATATGCTGCACACATCCCTATGTGTAGAAATAGTGTTGTGGGTTCTGATTATGATAAATTTGCTTACACCCAGTTTTCTCTATAAAAGCTTAGTTTCAGTCTTCTGTAATAGGTAACAATAATTTAGTTAATAAACAAGCAAATGTGGATGATGCAGTGGTGCAGTGGTAGTGTTGTTGCTTCACAGCAAGAGGTTCTTCAGTTTGATCCTTAGCTAGGATGCCTTCTGTGCAGTCTGCATGTTCTCCCTGCATTTATGGGGGTTTCCTCCCACATTACAAAGACATGTGTCTGGAGTGTTTCTCCCTGGTCCTCTGTTGAAAATTGGCTTTGTTCCAAGTTGAACTTTCCTGGTAAACAAATAATAAATAAATATTTAAAGTAAAAGTAGATTAAGAATGAGGAGCTAAGCATCCACAGAAATCTCACTTATAACTAACTAATAACTGTTATGCATAGATTGGTATTACCCAGAACTACTATTTTTAAAAGATTTCTTAGTAGGTACGGAACTTGCTTGAGAACAATTAATGTATATAAATGTATTCCTAATTAATGTTTTCGCATTTTTTTCTGTCAAATGACCAGCTGGATAGATGGCTATAAGGAAGGACAGCTGGCTGGCTGGCTGGATGTGCAGAGGGACTCAAATCTGGTAGCCGCTTCTGAAGAAGACTAATAAGTCTATATGGCTACGGACAAAATAATTCTGGTGGTTTTAAATAGCCTTTCTATTTATTTACTTGTTAAATGGCTAAAGTTCAGACTTATTTTATGACTACCAGACAAATCTCATTAGGTCTTTATCTATTTATTGATATCTGATTACTGGGAAAGCCCGACTGGGTTGGTGCCCATTTTCAGCAGAGGCTCAGAGAGGAAAGCGTCAAAGAATTACAAAAAACATTTTAAGAACAACACTTTTATAATCTTCACACATAATACAAAAACATCTAGAGTTTAAATAATTATAACAAATTAAATATAATGTGAAATCATTAGATAAGAATAGATGCAACGTCTATGACAATGATTTAATATTTAGAGAAATGTTAGCCACTTTATAGAGAAATTAAGGGTAAGTTAATATAATGCAACAGGAATTGCAACATGAAGTGAGAGCAAAAAACAGGGTTATGACACATTTAGAGAGTCAGGGGAGAAAAGCAGATTAAAGAAAGATAGCGAAAAAGGGAAAGCAAGGAGGTGGAAGGTATCAACAGGTACTTGTTCATATTTAGGGATATAGTTTATCCTGAGATTGAGCAAACAGATCCAGATTTTGGTTAGGAAGTTTTTCAGAATGGTTTTAAAAGACTGGAGGGATAGTATTGACCTGGAGGGATAGTATTGACCTGATGGATGCAGGTAAGGAGTTCTAGGCCTTAGCAGCGTGGAAGGATACGGACTATCCCCAGTAGATTTCATAGGTTTGTGGACAGACAGCAGTTTTTGTTCACTGAACAGTAATGATCAATTAGGAACATAGTTGTGTAGAATGGTGTTTAATGCTGGACAAGTAGATAGATGCTGGATAATTTTATAGGTGGTAAGAAGTTGTGTTTATGTTAGTTAATGGGGTAGTTTTAACCAGTTTAGGCTTTTTAGTGCTATACAGTGTTGGGTTTTGAAAGGTGTAGTTGCTGCAAATTTAACCACTTTATTACAGCATTTTTCATGTTTTGATTTTTGTGATGCCCAGAGGTTAGTAAAGATGGGAGTGTCATGACATAGTGAGAGAAGGAGGTAAGTAGTGGCAAATGTAGGTTTAGTTGTGTTGGTGAGAAAGTTTCTGGCTCTGTAAAGCATCCCTAGTTTTCAGTGAGTTTTTAATGCAGTTTTGTTTATGCATGTTGAGTTTAAGGTTGTCAACCACTATCATCCCTATTAATTCACTATGAGAAGTGACTTTAATGGTTATAGTATTAAAATAGAGGATTTTAAATTTTGTTTTTTCATGAGGTAGGGATTTGAGGAAAAAAAATAAATAGTTGGTTGTATTTTTGGGAGGGGTTGAACATGAGCTGTGAGTTACAAAGCCATGTTTCAGTGGCAGCTAAAGCTTAAGTACTTTTTCAGAGTTGTGCCAGGTTATCTGATATGCATATGAGTGTGGAGTCATCTGCTTATTAGGGAGGCCTAGTGTGTGAATATTTGGAGAGTGTTGATGACAATGATAAAGAGGAGGGGACCATGGATAGAACCTATAGATATATATATACTGTGTGTGTGTGTGTGTGTGTGTGTGTGTGTGTGTGTGTGTGTGTGTGTGTGTGTGTGTGTGTGTAAATTGCAGTGTGTGTCTGTGTGTGTGTGTTTGTGTGTGTCTGTGTGTGTCTGTGTGTGTGTGTGTGTGTGTGTGTGTGTGTGTCTGTGTGTGTGTGTGTGTGTGTGTGTGTGTGTGTGTGTGTGTGTGTGTGTGTGTGTGTGTGTGTGTGTGTGTGTGTGTGTGTGTGTGTGTGTGTGTGTGTGTGTGTGTGTGTGTGTGTGTGTGTGTGTGTGTCTGTGTGTGTGTGTGTGTGTGTGTGTGTGTGTGTGTGTGTGTGTGTGTGTGTGTGTGCGTCTGTGTGTGTGTGTGTGTGTGTGTGTGTGTGTGTGTGTGTGTGTGTGTGTGTCGTCTGTGTGTGTGTGTGTGTGTGTGTGTGTGTGTGTGTGTGTGTGTGTGTGTGTGTGTGTGTGTGTGTGTGTGTGTGTGTGTGTGTGTGTGTGTGTGCCTGTGTGTCTGTGTGTGTGTGTGTGTGTGTGTGTGTGTGTGTGTGTGTGTGTGTGTGTGTGTGTATGTATATATATATGTGTGTGTGTGTGTGTGTGTGTGTGTGTGTGTGTGTATGTATATATGTGTGTGTGTGTGTGTGTGTGTGTGTGTGTGTGTGTGTGTGTGTGTGTGTGTGTGTGTGTATTTATATATATATGTGTGTGTGTGTGTGTGTGTGTGTGTGTATTTGTGTGTGTGCGTGTGTGTGCGTGTGTGTGTGTGTGTCTGTGTGTATATATATATGTATAGGATAGTATTTTACAATCCTCTTTCGCATTCTTTCCCAGACCACTCTCCATTCCCATTCATTTGCTTTCGTATTGTTTTCCTGATTATTAGATATCCTTGAGGGCACATTTCCGGTGGGACACACCATTATGAATTCTTCAGCATCTCTGGAGAGGGAAACGGGTTGCATCTTAATACTTTTCATCCTTCGAGCCCAGCTAGCTCAGATTAATTGTGTATGTGGCAGGTCATCTCTTTGTTAAAGAATTGGGCTCCTTCCTCCCCTATGGAGCAGCTGAAGTTATCAAACTGAGAGTAATCAAGACATCATTCCTGAAGACCATTAAGTAGGAAAATGCTACAAATGTTTTAACAAAAAAACAGTTTGTTTAGACAGACAGACAGTGAAGCCATAAATAAATATCAGCATTCTTGGAGCTAGTTATATACAATATTTAAGCACAAGCACAGGGACATTTTTTGTAGGGCATTGCTCCTTCTCCATGAAAAGTAGCTATGGTAAAATGATTTCTGTGGTTCCTTTAATGAGAGTCTTTCAGGGAACTGGTACACTAAAAGTGTCAGATTTGTTCCTATAAAATGTCCTAGACCTTCATTGTCTAGACAGGTGGACAATAGAAGCTTTAAAGCTCCTAGTATCCTACAGCACAACTGACTAGGTATATGTTTTTGTAGCCTAGCCACTGCATTTCCAACTGTTTGTTATGCCTTTCTATATGGGTTTGTAGAGTGAGACCTGGGATGTATTACACTCACCCATCCAATCATCCTGGTTGTGTTTGAAAAGGGGAGGGAAATGCTTGGTTTAATATGAAAGTGGAGTCTGTCCTAGAGGAGTGGAATTCTTCTGCTGAGGTAACTATTACACCAATAGATTTAGTTTATGTTACTGTGAATGTTAATGTCTTTAGTTACAAGTGCTCATCGTGTTGCCTGTTTTGAGGATATGAAGGAGGTCACTCTATAAAGGGTCATTTGACACCTTATAGTACACACAGAGGTCACTCCTAAGGAGTTTGTATGAGACAGACAAGACAGAGTGAGCTCCAAGGCATTTTGCACAGGTAATTGAACTCAGGTCCTTGACTTTCTTTGTAAGAAAGTGCTGGTGTCTTTTAAAGTGAGTCATATGTCAGGACAGGTACATGCCAAAGGAAGCATGTATTTAATCATCAAGCTAACAAGGGAAGAGCAGAGAGGTATATGATCATCCTTGGACCCAGAGGAAATGCATTTAGTCCTTATGCATGGCTACATGGTGGTCAAAGTAGAGTTCATTGCAAATGTATGTGCCTGCATCTCATCTCTGAAAGTTATGACTGTTTTAAGGGTTCTGCTATTAATGTACAAGAAGCAAGGGTGTACCTGCTTGCTAAAAGGTACAGTACTACTCATTTTAATATTTACAATATGGTTCAGCTCACCCTCCATACAGGTTATGTACCAATAAGGACTTATCATGGAATTAATCAATCAGGACATAGGGAACCTCCAAACATTAGACACATCAAACTTTGGATTCTTCAAGGGCAGGTCATGCTTGCTCAACCTGGTGGATTTTTTTGAAAAGGTCACCAAAGCAATGAATGAAGGCAAAATGGTACACACCATATAGGACAACCTGGCCAAAGTTTTTGACACAATTTCCCACTTGCACATAGTAAAAAACCTAAATAAACTGGAAATACTCCCCTATATCACCCAGTGGATTGCCAAATGGCTCACAGATAAGTTGCAGATAATCAAAATGGGAAGTAGCATCCCCCAGGTTTTTGTGCTGGGGCATCTCCTGTTTGGTGTCCACATTTCTATGTTTGCAGATAACTGCATACTAGGTGCAATCATTGAATCCCCAAATGATTAACCATCCTGCAGAAAGGTTTGTCTCAAATAAATAATCAGTGTCAAAATCATGGTTTCAACCTAAACGCCAAAAATGCATTATTGTATCCCTTGGGAAGTCATCTACCCCAGATAACTACCACATTGACAATACGCCTCTAGGAGCTGACCCAGTTCTTCAGGATTTGGGAACTTATGTGGACAGTGACCTAACTTTTGACCAACATATGTCTATTGTTGTAAGAAAGTTCTTCTATTTTGCACAGCTTATAAAAAATGGATTGTGCCTAGATCTACGGATGTCACTGTACCCCTTTACTCAGCCCTCATTAAACCAGTTGTGATAATGGGAGGTACTGCCAGCCATGCCAGAAGTACGGCAGTGGATGTATGACTTGAGCCAACACAGCTATCTGGAATTTTGTAAATAATTATATGTCATTTGTATATAAAACAGAGTTGTACAGATGCTTGTGCTGAAAATGTATTTATGAGGTTTCAGTCGTGCACACTGCTGGAATGTAAAGAAATGTACATGTATTATTGCAACTGAATTAAATGTATATGTTTACTAGAGGACACCGGGAAACCAAAGGTCAACCAGCTAGCTTATTTCAAGAAAAATAAGGGAAATATAAATGAGCTGTTAAACCATTAAAAACGTCAACCCACAGTGCTGAATAGGACTGTAGATGGTGGATCTGCAGAAGTCTTTGTTCATCAGCTCAGTAAAAAGAAGGGAAGCCCCAGGCATTGCCATAACCATTTAGATGTGTATTGTAGCTGTCTATGCTAAATTTCTGTCTCATGTTCTAAGTGCAATAGTGTGAAAACCTAGAGGCAACTGACTAGATGAGATCATTCTGCAAGCCATCTTGAATATTATATTTTACAGGGAGTAATCTCTGAGGAGAGAATATTCTGTTTTGGGGAACCTGACTAGAAAGACTGCTCACATATTTCACTGCACCTTGTTCTATCAAGTAAGGTATTAGAGAATAGTAATTCTCCTAGATTCAGTCAGGAATATAGTAATGCGTAGTTTAGATATTGTTTTTCTTTATGTGAGTCTGTCCATCAAGGTACTTTTCAATATTTCCTGTGATTTGAACTCTGTGGTTTACTTTGATTATGTATTTAGTATTTTCATGATATTTTATTATAATGAAATATATTTAAAACTTTTATTGTGGCTGGTCCTTTTAGAAGTATTTATCTTTTGAGAGTGCTTATATTTATTTGGTGACACTCCTGACGGCCTAGCTGTCTTGGTCAACTATTACCATTTGTACTAGTATTAATATTACACAGTATAATTGGACACCCTTTGTTAAGGGCCTTAGAGTAGGTGATTGTGGAGTATCTCATGGCATTGGTAACTACCTTATACTCTGGGCAAAAGGGGGCATGGTGGGTTAATCTGTGCCAGCCTTTCCCAGGTGTGTGTGTGTGTGTGTGTGTGTGTGTGTGTGTGTGTGTGTGTGTGTGTGTGAAGAATCAAATCTCTCAGTGTGTGTGCGTGTGTGTGTGTGTGTGTGTGTGTGTGTGTGTGTGTGTGTGTGTGTGTGTGTGTGTGTGTGTGTGTGTGTGTGTGTCAGCTACTTGATGCAGGAACATGAAGCACTGGATTTACAGAGAGGGTGCTGGAGAACTTGGCTTGGATACTCATCTGAGGACCTAACCCTTCAACTGTACCAGTGGACAATGTTATTGGGGACCTGGAGGGAGACAGATATAGAGGAATCCAGACCATGGGCTGAGTGTGTTCCCTGCGTGCTCTTAAGGGAAATTGTGTTTGATGCAGACAGGTCTGCATCTGAAAATACTGAGTGTATCCATTTGTATTTCAAGTGCATGTCCCTCTCCAGTGTCAATGGTGAGGATTCACGCTCCTTATTTACTGGCCCAGAGAGGGGTCATCACATATTGTTTGTCAGTGGTGGAACTTTCACGCGTTACATATTGGTGAGCAGTGGTGTGGATACTAATTGAAATCCTGTAGCCTGTAAGCAGTTGTCACTAAAAAAAGGTGTACTCTCAAGCAACCACAAAGTAGACTTTCAGAGTTTCATATCACAATAGTTTTATTTATTTACTTTTTGTTAGCTTAGTTAGTCAGGAAGAGTAGGCAAAGATATCAGCAGAGGATTATGGCAAGCTGAAAAGGAACCAGTTGGCTAAGATGTCCCAAGCAAAAGGATTGGTGCATGCCAACCTGACTAAAGGGGAAATGATTGCAGCCTTAATCACAGCTGCAGCACAGACCAGCAGCCAGGAATGCAACCAGTGTGGTATTGGGGGTGTACAGCTCTCAGAAACAGAACAGTTCAACTTTTCCCCAGAGGATTTAAAAATCCATCTTGAGTTAAAGAGACTTGAACTGGAGGCCAAATGTTTGGAACTAGAATCATCAAGGAGACTGCGGCGTTTGGAGGCTGAAGAAAATGAGAAGCAGTGTCAACATGAGAGGGAGATGCTGACTCTTCACCTGGGTCAGGGAGGTAATGGGGAAGAGAGTAACCAAACCCCAGAAGTAATAAAAGTCAGTAAGTTTCTGCCACAATTTACAGAGATTGAAAATGTGGTAGTTTTATTCATATATTTGAAAGGGTATGTAAACAGTATAATGTTGACCAAGGGCTCTGGGTATCGTTCCTGACCCCTTTACTCCATGGTAAAGCTGTAACCACAGTTTCTAAATTGTCTGATAATGCTTGCTTAAATTAAAGTGTATGTGATTCTATTGTTGAGATAAGCTCTTATTTTCATAGGTGGGTGAGTGGGTGTCAGGTCACCACTTTTCAAGGGCTGGCAGACCTTTGGTGAGGGAACAAGCCCTTGGCACTGTGCTTGAGGACATGAGAATCTGGTTGGCAGATAGGGAATACAACTCTGCAGATGAAGTGGGGGAAACAGGGGGATCTCTACTTGGCAAGCAGGGCATCAATGCACAGGAAAGGGATACCTAGTGTTGCACATGGATATAAGGGAACCCATGGTGGGCAGCCTAAACCACCCCAACAGAGCCCGCCAGTAACAGGAAGCCACTAGTTCAGGTACATGGTCAGGATCAAGGGTTAAATGTTTTAAATGTAGCCAGTGGGGGCCATGTAGCATATAGATGTCAACAGACGCAAGGCTGGGAACAAACAGTAGGGAGCCAGCAAGTGAGAATAACAGAATGCCAGTGGCAAGTTGTCTGGAGACAACAGGGGTATCAAACTAGCACCAGAATTTGTATCCTGTCTTGGTGGATGGAAAACAGGCCACTGCCAAGAGAGATACAGCCTCTGATATAACCACTGTGAAGCCTGCAGTGGTTAAAGAGGAACAGTACTTGCTTGGGCAGTACACTCCACACACAGCTTTAGGAGGGATCCCATTCCAAATGCCTTTGACCAGGGTTCACCTTGACTGGGAGGGTGGAAAAGGAAGCAAACAAGTAGGTGTGTTTGAGGATATCCCTGCAGATGTCCTGTTAGGGAATGATTATGATATGTAACACACAGACAGGCCTGGAGACAGGCATGTGGGTCTGGTAGTCGGGGGGAGACCAAGAGAGACCACATCCCTGATGCCAGGACTGGATTTGTGACGAATTCAGGGAGGGAGCTACCCAGTAGCAGTGAGTCTGAAAATGAGCCATGGCTGCTTGTAGATACGGATGTTCCATTGGACATGGTGACTGCAAGGGCGTAGGTGAGCGGTAGTACTCAGACTGACAGTAAGACACCACTGTCAGAAGATACCAGACTTCCTGTGGAAGGGATTCCAGGAAAAGTCATAAATATAGAGTTGAGTCAGGCTCAGCTCTCACTTTCAGACCCTACTTTACAAGGCTTGAGGGAGGTGACTAGGGAGCTGCCTTATTCTCAAGGAAAAGGGGAGTCTGTATACTGGAACAAAGGGTTACTATACAGAGAGTGGACCCCTGAGGGAGAGATAAAAGGTGAGGTAATACAGCATTTGGTAGGGCCCAGAGCCTGCCATCTGGCACGTCTAGCCATAGTCTCTCATGGCTCTGGAAAGGGCTGGGTGACAGAACCTATTTTACTCTATTTAGAAGATGTCTTGAAACAATTTTTGAACTAATTATATAGCTGCATAAGAGACATAGGTGATTTTGTACAAAAATTGTACACTTGGTATAGTTCTGTTTTTAATACAAATATTTGTTACATTGGATATTAATTCATTATTTACCATTATTCCCCATGAATATGGGATTCAGGCAGTTCATGAATATATGGTTAAATATGGAAGGTGTACTTCTAGATGAGTAGAGACCATCTGTGAACTATTAGATATAGTTTTTATGACCAATGTCTTTTTATTTGAAAAACAAATATTATATCAAACATCAGGGGTACCTATGGGAACCTCTGTAGTTAATACCTACGCAAATCTGTCTTTGGGTAAATGGGAACCTGAATTTATATTTAATGAAAAAACATGGTTTTATGAAAAAATATTATTTTTTTAAGAGATTTGTGGACAATGTCTTTATGTTATGGAATGGCACTAAGCAAGAACTATGTGATTTTCTTTCTTATTTAGACACCACCACTAGTTTCCTGAAGTTTAAAGTTAACTATTCTACAGAACAAATACAATTTTTAGATATGTGTGTATTATTAAAAATGGTAGCAAGATAGATACTACTATACATAGAAAAGAAGTCCAGGCTAATAGATACCTTCATCATAGGAGTATGCATCCTGCCCATATGTTCAGGGACATTGTTAAGAGTAAGTAGGATCAATACGAACTTGGAAAGATGGAATAGATAGACTATGGATATAATTAATGACTTTAGAGTGAGGGGTTTTGATGAAGATTTATTAAATGCTATGAAAAATGAAGTAGTTGGTGAAAGAGAACGTGAAGGTAAACCTTATTTTCCTAATATAGAAGGGGATATAGCTAGAAATTTTGATGAAGGAAGCATGAATTTAAGGTATGTTATGAATTATAGTAGAGCATTTTCTGCCATGATTGATGTAATTCTTAAGAATTGGAAGATTTTACAAGCGATGCCTGAACTAAAAGAGTTCATTGATGAGAAGCCTCACTTTGCTTTTAGGAATTGTAAAAGCCTAAAACAAAAGTTATGTTATAAGGACATGGATACACATACCCCAGGATTCAGCAGGCTCTGCACAGTGTGCAGGAATAGTGCAAGAGCTGCTGCATGAAATATGGCCAAAAAACTATCCAGGAACAAACTCCCAGGACGTCCACGAGCGCTCCTATACTATTCCTGCATGGACACTACTGCTATATGCTAATTACCCCATTTGCAAGTGAAAACCATGCAAATGAGGTGAATTAGCAATCCAGGAAGCCGGCAGGTGTCTGTGCAGGAATAGTGTAAATTGAGAAATATATTCGGTTACTAACTGAATACATTTCTGCAAATTACAAAACAGAGGCATAACAGCTCCAAAGAAAGCATGTATTCAATGGAGTAGGCATGGCAATGGCTAAATATATGGCCATCGGCATGATAAATAGTTGCAAAATTATAAAAAATAACTTTTCTTTGGCTGATTTTGGCCATTTAAGCATAGAGTAGCAGTGCACAAACAGGATTGAGCTGAAAATAAGAAAAAAGTTGGAAATAAACTTTTAAACCCAAATCAGCATGTTGCATGATACTCAATGGCATGCATAAGACAACAATACCAGGGAGTAGTGGTTGCTAAGGGGGAAGGCTGAGTGTGAGTGTGGTAACTATGAATTAGCATTCAGTTTTATGCAAATTAGGGGATTGATACTGAATCACGGCTTTCCTCTCAGTGTTAGTTTGCACCCAACCATGTAGGTGCAGCAATATGACAGTGCAAGTCTAAGAGGTAAATGACTTTATAAGGGGGTGTGTCATGCTTGCTGTAAGCTCATTAGAACTCTGTGACTCGTGTTTGCCCTTAGCTAAGCACAGCTAAGGAAGGGGGTGTGTCAGATTTCCTGAGCACTGTGTACATAGCCTAAACAGTGTGTGCACCACGCACTGGGTTTTAAACAAAAAACAAAAAAGAAAAAGCAGGAAATAGCAGCTCTGTTCACATCTGAGCACTGGGTATGTGCGATGTGCCTCAGGGCTTAAACGAGAAGGCAATGGGAAGGCAATCAAGGAGAACTAGCATAGCTGGCAGGTGAAATGTATCAGAATCAGCCAATTACACATGGAACAGCCTAGCACACTACTATAAACTATGCAAACACCTTCCAGTCTGTTTTTTCCCACAAACTCTATGATACACAGTGTAAACAGATGGGGAAATTTTACCTGACAAAACAAACAAAATGTTTGGGACTGCTGTCACTCTCATATATCAATATGTGCAAGAGGCTGAGGGTGGTGAAGATGTGAATGCTGATGACCAACCCACAGTGGATAGAAGGAGAAGAGTGTACAGACCCAGGGTAAGCTACCAGGGGCTACATGAGCTGGAGATAGTGGAGCGCTATTGGGTGGAGAGGGACATCCTACAGCAAATTGTTGAGCTGTTCCAGCTGCGCCTCACACACAGAACCAACAGAGGGGAACCCATCCCAGTGGATACTAAGGTATGTGTAGGTTTAAGAATACTAGCCACAGGTACCTTCCAAGGCCAACTGGGGATATCATGGGGATCTCACAGGCATCAGCATCCAGGGTACTCCACCAGTTCCTGGATGCCATGTCAGCACATGCCAGTGAGGACATATATTTCCTCAACACCCATGAGGCATTGACCAGCAATATGCATCTCTTAAACCAAATAGCGGAATACCCTGAGGTAGTGGGTGCTATAGGCTGCAGGCACATACACATCAAACACCACCTAGAGAGCAGGGTAGGGTCTACATAAACTGCCAGGCCTTCCCCTCTATCAACTGCCAGGTCGTATGCAATGCCCAGGGTATTATCTTGAATGTGTGTGCTGGCAGCCCTGGAAGCTATCATGACTCCCACATCTGGCATATGACACAGCTGTACCAGTCATTTGCCAATGAGGAAATCCCATATGGCCACCTAGTGGGGGATGCTGATTACGCACTGGAGCCGTGGCTGATGACACCCCTCAGAAATGCACACACACCTGAACAAGAACTCCATAATGAGGCATATGCACAAACCAGAATCATAATAGACCGTGTGTTTGGAATGCTCAAGTCATGGTTCCGCTGTGTGGACATATCCAGAGGAGCCCTGCAGTACCCTCCAGCTACATGTAAACAAATGTTCATAGCATGTGCCATGCTACACAATTTGATCTGCGGAAACAGCTGCAACAGGAACATCATGGGGCAAGGCCACACAGCCCCCCCCCACCATTGCCAAGGCCATCACAGGCACAGAGTGACTCAGAGGAGGAACTACGTGAACCTGCCCATGTAGGCAGAAGAAGGGCATGCCCAGTATACCCAGGCCTTGGCAAAAAGACAACATATGTCACATACACTGACATGGTAGGGACCCAGGGAATGACACCTCTCTCTGACTCACACATACAGTAAAAGGGATGCCAAACATGACACTACCTATGCTTTACCATGTATAGGGAGTGTACTATGTGCATCCGACATAGTAAGCCCTCCAGCACCATCCTCAATACTGGCAGAGACACAAGGTAAGTCAGTCTTCCTATCAACTGCTGAATGGAGTAGTATGTTCTGATAGTTGTATCTATGGTATGGATGTGAGCATACAAGGGAATCGGGTGGCTGAATGGGATGGCAGCAGATAGTGGACACCTATATGGGCAGCATGAAATCCATAACAAATATTGCTGTCAGCATACTAGGCAGTACTAGACAAGGTGACAAATCCCACTGCAGAACATGTCGTGGCCCAAATGTGTGTCTTTAAGACACACACATGCTTGTCTGTGCAGCTCACATACCCACCACCAGCCTCAGCCAGCAGGACAGGTGTAGATGACCATAAAGAAAGACTGGTCTAAGGCCTCCAATTGATGGCAATGGTTAACAGCCCCCCTCCAGACCCACACAGGCAGACTACAACAGGCCTGGCAGTTGTATGTCAGTTCTGAAGGGTAAGAAGTCAGAAACGGAAGTGTAGGTCAATAAAACCTAAGATCTGTACACTACTGATATGCCTCCAGTCTGCATAATAGGTCAGAATACAAAATGAAATGGAAGCCAACAGAGTATCTGAAATACCAGTGCAGTCATAGCAAATGTTTAAAGTCATCAGGTGTGTCCCTCCCCCCAATCCCGTGTAGGAATGCAGTAATATGTAATAACAGCGGAGCACAGATTACCTGAACTGGCCCAATCTACAGGATAGATTGTTGCATGTGTACAATATGCAGGGGTCCATGTGTTAGGTTGTCATGTGTTCAATATTGTGTGGAAGTGGTCAGCATGTAGGCATGGAGGGTTGTGTCTCAGTGGCCTATGGGCAGTACTGTGGTTGACAGGGCCATGTTCTGACAAATGCAGTGCCAACCACAATGCTTCTCAGCAATACCCAATTCAGCACTCATCCATACTCATTGTTCAGATGTCAATATTTGCCACCATCTGAAAGATGGGCATGCCATGAATGCGGGCCAAACATACACACAGTACACAGGTGGAAGTACCCTAGACAGAGTACATAAAATGTAACTGTCAGCTGCACACACCTTTGGAATTATACATACAGATTAGCAGCACATTAGTTGTCTGTGTAGTATGGAATACTGATGTAGTCTGGACAATCACTGGCAGACCACAAAAGGCACAGTTATGAAGTAATTAGAGACTGCCTATGTCCCTGCACAAGTCAGCATAAGGGGAAAGTCCCAGGTATATCTGTGAGTCAGCTGCAAGTAGCTTCCATATCACACATGCACTCAGCTCACCCCACCATCAGCCGAAGGGTTTATCACAGATCATATCCTTGTTGTTGGGAATGAGTACAGTATGACCCCCACTTCTGTATGGGAATACCCACAGAATGCACCATGCTGAAGAGGTGTCTTATGCAGGTGTGTCCCTAGCTGTAAGCAGCACCCTGCATGCATCCAGACCAATGGGTCAATATGTACAGGAATTATTGCCATTAACACCTAAAACACTTACCCTGTCACTCCAGGGGAATCCATGGCTCACAGCCTGGGAATGTAGGAGTGACAGAATGCACTAGCCTGCTACAGATGGCCTGCATTACTACTAAATGTCCTACAGTCCTCTGTCAAAGGCCTGTGCCTCACCCATAGTGCCACTCTATGGTATCTCACGGGGTACCAAACAACAAACTAACATAGTCGACAGAACACAAATGCAAGGTCATATTGACAAATCCCAGTAGCATGCCCCCCCCCATGTCCTACTGCATGAACTGGAGTCAATCCATAAATAATGCTAGGATGAAGGGCCAACTATAGGGATACTTCCCAGATATTGCTTACATAATGTTAGCACGAGGCTAGAATAACAGATTGGGGGGGGGGTAGAAGCATGGATTTCATGGAGTCTGTGAAGCCTGAAACTTTGATGTGTGCGCATACTACCCCTGCCTGCCAACCCAGTAATGGGTGGCTACAAACCTGCTTGTAAACCACAATGTGAAGGGGAACTGACCAGATGTATGAGCCCTGCCTCTGAGTAACCTGGGTGAATCTGTACAGCTGAAAGTTATGGCCACAGCAGGATATGGCCATTCTGTTAAGCTGATATATGTACAACAAGGGTATCATCAGCCACCATATTACCAAGGTGCTGGACCACTTACACAGACCCATCAGCAAGTGTCTACAGCTACCCCTCCAGAATGACAGGAGTGTGTAAGAATGTGTAGGCTGCGGACCACAATAATGGACTCAGCTTCATTCATCTTGTATTTCCCAGTAAATAACTGTGAGCAAATAATTATATCTGTCAGTAGTCGATGACATAATACATCACAGTGTAAAACACTACATATGTCTGAATATCTCTGCTAACACCAACCAGGTAACACAAGCAGCACAGACAGCGATAGTTACAGTATCACCCTATCTGTTGCCCATTGTGACTCCATATTGTCAACCTATCTACAGATATCCTGTAGAAACAGGATGCTATCTGTAGGTTGAGAACACCAAACCCTAGACTAGAGTACAACCGTACCTGGAATGGATTCACACACTCAATACAGAAGGTCATACTGGGCATGCTCCTACACTTAAAGAAATGAAGCCTATGTCTGACAACACAGTGGACTATATATATGTGTCATTTGCAGATGTCTGTGCACACACACCAAATTGTACACCATTTATGCTTCACACACACATTGGATACTAATACTCACACATATCCAAGGCCAACACACTATAATATACCAAGCATGCACACGCAGAGATGTGGGGAAGAGAGAGACAGACAGTGACAGATAAAATTCAATGTAACGCCTGTCCCACCCACTACACAACCAATTGGCCAATATTGCATGATGTGCAGATGTCAATCACTATAGACATTCCTTTTGTTAGCCCTCAGCCCTATAGTGTCTGTGGTGCTTGTGATAACTGTGTAACACAATAGTAAAAACCAGTATTCATGTAGCATTTGTGTACTCAGTTCTGTCAAATGTAAAGTTCTGTGTGTGTGTGTGTGTGTGTGTGTGTGTGTGTGTGTGTGTGTGTGTGTGTGTGTGTGTGTGTGTGTGTGCGTGTGTGGGCATGTGTGTATGTGTGTGTGTGTGTGTGTGTGTGTATGTGTATGTACGTGCTTCCAGAGGAATGATTGATGGCCCATTCACTCACACTGCACATCCCATTGCCCATGTTTCCACTCCTGCTGATGTCAGTCACCTTGAAATAACCCTTTGGCCCAGTCTCAGTCCTATAAGGTCTGTGGCACTTGCAATAACTGCGTAATACCATAGTGTAGCAAGCTAGTTAGGTAGGAGTTTTAATCCTGATCCTAGCAACTGTGAAAATGTGTGTGTGAGTGTATGAGTCTTTGTTGACACCTGCTTTTGTGGTCATTCACACTTACTGCACTTCCCTCACCCCTCCTTTAGCACTGCAGCTGATGTCATTCACCTTCAAAGATGCCTTTGGACAGCTCTCTAACATGTAACTGCAGTGGCACTTGCAATGACTGCATAATACCATAGTGCAGCAAACTAGCTAGGTAGGAGTTCTAATCCTGGTCCTGGCAACTGTGAAAGAGTGTGTGAGTCTTTGTTGACACCTGCTTTTGTGGTCATTCACACTTACTGTCCTTCCCTCACCCCTCCTTTAGCACTGCAGCTGATGTCATTCACCTTCAAAGGCGCCTTTGGACAGCTCTCCAACATATAACTGCCATGGCACTTGTGATAACTGTGTAATATCATAGTGTAACAAATTAGATAGGAGTTTGAATCCTGGTCCTGGCAACTGTGAACATGTCTGTATTTGTGTGTGAGAGTGTGTGAGTCTTTGTTGAGGCCTGCGTTTGTGGTCATTCACACTTACTGCATTTCCCTCACCTCTCCTTTAGCACTGCAGCTGATGTCACTCACCTTCAAAGATTCCTTTGGACAACACTCCAACATACAACCGCTGTGGCTCTTGCAATAACTGCATAATACTATAGTACCAATACATAGCTAGATAGGGGTTTAAAACTCAGTGCTGGCAAGTGTGTATGTGTCATCAGTATCCTTGGTGGGTGGTGGCGTGATTGTGTAAAAAACAGGATCCATTGCAGGGTGGGTTTTGCTACATTTTCATATTGAGGACCCATATGTCCCAACGTCACATTATAAGGCCAACATTTGTCAAACAACATAGGGATTGTTGTAGACAATACACAGCCATACATTTATATATAGGCAACCATTATAATACCCAGAGACCTTTCTCTACCCACAGATCATGCACAAACATGCTTGGCTCTTTCTCTCTTCCTGTCTTTCTTTCGCTCTGCCTTATCCCCTGTCTGGTAGATGAGGAAAAATGCATCTGTTTTGCATAGGCAACAGCTTGACTTTGGTAGGTAATGCTCATGATCAGCTGATGGTCTGTGCATGAATTGGAGTCCTCCACTTGCTAATTGCATGTGTAACACCTGTAGTATCATTCCTATAGCCAATTGCGTGGAAGCACACCCCTACAAGTAAGCAGTGCAAGTGGGTGTTGGCCCTTCTCCATCACTGTGAGCACGACTTCATGTGGGTATGTGACAAAAAGCATCACAGAGGGTAACTGCAAATAACTATTACAACAAACACTGTGGAAACAGGCCAAAAAACTGAAGGGGGATGTTCCAGACATGGGGACAGAATGTAAGTATTGCTGTTCTACATTTGATGTAATGTTAATTTAACAGGGTTTGTGTGGATATGGCTGTTCTGCTTGATTTAAAGTCTGGCATGACAGTGTTATGTGGTTTGGAAAACTCTCACCTGTAGGGCTATCTACAGACTGGCCAGAGTTTGGAGCCTGAGATTTGGTGTGTTACTCACACATTTTCTGTCTTCATAAATGCAGTAGCATACTCTGATTATCGTACTCAGGAAATGGTAACATCCATGTGTGTTACTGACTTCATATCCCTCAGAAAAGATATGTCACAACAAACCCTGTTACACCAGCAATGTTCTCAGTTTATAACTGCAACATGTCAATATTGACCCTGTGTTTATGCCTCTGTCCCCAAAGTCTGTCACCCTTTGTTCATATGGCATGCAGTAAGAGGTGGATATGTACAGTATACCCTTATTTAATGACATAATTCCTGATATCAAGCCAGTGATATATCAGACTGCCAGACATGCAATGTAAAAGAGGCCTAATAGTTGTGGACAAAACCTGGATATTCTGTGGTAGTCCGTACAGTAGTGAGGTCTGTGTACTTATGGTGATTGCTGACAGAGTGTCTGTATTATGTAGCAGTGTATTGTGATCATGTTATTTGGCTTGTGTACAGACTGGGGTAGTTGTCAGTGTTCTTGGTCCTGTTCTATCTGACAGTGCATGCAGCTCCAGTTTCTGATACCATATCAGTCTATATGTTTGTAGGGCCAGACTGAGACATGTCCCATACCACAGTCAGGCGTCAGACTACACTGTAAACTGGGCCAGTATATGTAGGGTTAATGTGTGAGTGGCAAACATGATGATGACTTTAGTTCACACAGGCCATCGACTTTACTATTGCTTAGGCTTACCACTATGTGACTGTGACTGTGTTGAGATCAGTTGTGGGTATGCACTTTCACAGTAGTGTCTTTTACCCCATGCTGTTACATGCCTGCAGTGCCTGCTATATTTGCAATTACATGTGTATTCCCCCTTAGGTAAATTGGGTTAGTGTTGTGACAGTCTTCCTGTAGTGTAGACATGCTTGGTGACATGCCTAGCAGGGCAGTGTATTTACCCTAGTGTGATGTTGTGTCTAGATATTTGTCAGATGTACTGTTGCCTGACCACCATATGTGTTGTGTATTTCTGACAAAGCAGTGGCCTGGTGTGAAGATGTATGTCACTAACTAATGGGAAGTATATGACTTGGGATCTCTACTCCTCCAGTTAATATGTATTAGGACAGACAGGAGGTTGGGAATGCATCAACTGTGTGAGCTTATCTAGTCCAGTATTTCTGATATATCCCCATTTTCATGGCTCTAAACATCCCCTTTGTCAGGCTTGTTCCACATTTTTTGCACTTAGGCGTTCTGTCTATACCTCCTGACTGACCAGATTGTTTCAGTCTGTCCATGTTTATTACTCATATCGCTTCTGTATTCCACAGAATCATTACTGTGATTTGTGTGGTACTTCATTATGATGATTTTATGATATCTATCAGTAACTGATGGCGTACATGTCAGTTTCAGTAGAGCCTTCCTTCACAACATGTATGTTGACACAAATCCTGTCACTGTAGCAACAGTCTACATTTATAACTGGAATACATACATTACATTCTCTTGCACTAACAGGTTGAGAGTTATGGTGCTGAAGTATGACTCCACTACATGTCATGGGCCTAAGTTATATATATATATATATATATATATATATATATATATATATATATATATATATATATATATACACACACACATATATTCATATCTAGAGAGAGAAATATAGAAATATATATATATGTGTGTGTGTGTGTGCATGAATATGTATATATATATATATATATATATATATATATATATATATATATATATACATATATATATATATATATATATATATATATATATATATATATATATATATATATCCTTTTATGTGTAAACATGAGTGTTGTGTATACCTTCTCAGACGTATCCCACCATATTAATCTGATATGTGTATATTTATATATAAGAACACGACTGATTCAACACCTTTTTCACTTACAAGTACTAAACAATTGTAGTAGTCAGAGCAGTTGTTCACCACTATTCAGTTTGTGTACTAAATTATATATTTTAAAAACAACAGACACCTTCACAGCTCAGATGGCTTAGTGGTTAACTATTGTGACTATAGTGTACAGGGTTCTGGGTTCAAGACCTGTAAGGACTGTTTATTTTGTTGCTAGGCAGAAAAAGGACTGTTGGATACAGAGTGGTCAAGGCAATTTTGAGAAGCTTTAAGCAGGTTTGCACAGGTTGCCGTGACGGTAAGCGCTGCTAACGTATGGTTAAACATATAGGTGCTTACACCATGTAGGCTTCGCTTACCAGTGCACAAATCTGCTTAGCATTTACATTTAAGTAATGCTTACATGAGCTAAGCATACCTCAGCCCTGGTATCCATTGATCACATTCACATCTGATAAAATAACAGGGTAATGACATCTTTAATTAGTGTATTTAATTCCATGTGCATAACATGCTTCTATGTGCTGTCATTACAGTACCAAGGGGTGTGAGTATACTGTATGGAACACCTGAGTATACACGGGTAGTGCCACAATCTTTTCTTTTTGTATGTGTTTCATACTTGGGTAGTATCCCAGGTTATATGCAGTCACACATGCATATATTGTATCATTACATTACCACTTTTAACAGTGGTTTCCAAGTAAGAGTATATTGCATGTTGTAGTACTGGAACCATAGACCCTTGCATGCAAAGCTGGACTCTGTGTACTGACTATCGTGTTGTTAGTATTTGACCTGTATGTTTTTATCCTTCTCCTATTGGATATTGATCTGATATGTTGATATTAGCTGTAGTCTACTATGTTTTTAGGACATGTCATTGAGGACTGCTGTCATGTAGTAATGGCATACCTATCAGTTTCAGATGTCTATCTGTCAGAATATTCATCCTAATGCATAAAATGTTGGCTAGCTACTTTATGTCTGTTGTCTGTACAGATGTGCAGATGTCAGGTATTCATCTTGGCTGCTTACAGGCAATCTCTGATTGACTGACACTTACATTTTTGCCCAGCTGTCTTATGAATGCCACAGCTAGGAAACCCCAATCTGTATGCATCACATGCCATGGATACCTCAAATAGACCACCACAGTCAACAGAACATGTTTGGGTACAGGTCCCTCACCCAGACACTGGCCATATTATGCAATATATGTTGCATACATGTCAGTTGGAGCATCTCACTGGCCCTCTTCAACAGAATAACAGAGGAGTGGATGTTGAATTTAACTGTCACCCTGAGGATCACTTATGTGGCATCAGTTGATAGATAGCCTGCTGACAAATGTCAGGTGGCACAGTAACAGTGTACTCACATGCCGTACTCTTGTCATCTCTCCATGGACATTAGGTTGGTACACACCTAGGAACACCTACACCTATGGACCTCGGTACTGAGAAATGTGTGTGTGCATTATTGAATATAACAGTGTCTGTGTGTTTGTAAACTTGTAGTTGAAAATCCTCTGAGGGCCTTCTGACCCACTACCCCCCCCCCCCACATTGCTATACTTAGAAATGGCTGCTGCTGTAATTCACATTAAATGTACCTTGTTACACTCTTCACCCTATGGGCTACCTGGAGCTTGCAGTACCAGCATAACACTGTTCTACAAATGGGTAGATAGGGGTGAGTTACCCTCTGAGTCCTGGCAAATGTGGGTATGTGCGCATGTGCATGTGTGTGCAATTGTGTGTGACTGTGCATATTTGTATGAGACAGCATTCTGAGGCCACATTCTCCAAATACAATAAACCTTGCCATACATTATAAGGGATAGTGATGTTGCTGACATTAGGAGAGCCACGACAAATCCTCACCCTACTATCTCTGTGGCATGTGCAATAAATGCATATACCTGTAGTAGCATTGATTAGATAGACAAGGGTTTGTATTGCAGTCCTGGTCAATGTGTGATTGTGGGTATGTCAGAGCATTAGCATGGGTTTCAGTGAGTAAAATATCCAATGTGCGGTGTGGGTGCTGGGTATACTGTCTTTACACCATGGCACCCCCAGTACATGTCCTAAGGTCCACTGTATGAGGACCGCTGTCACCATGAACCATACAGGTAAATGATTAGACTACCCAGCCCAATGATGCATGTGCTGTGTGTAAAAACTCCCTAACAGTATGGACTCACTGACAAGGTAGTTAGCACTGCTAAACCCAGGTCTGTCAAATGTGTCTATGACTGTGTGTTTGTCAATGTGTATATGACAGTATGTCACACTATGTATTGTTCATTAACACCCAGTACATTCCCCATTACCATACTGTGCAAGGCCTGGTGATGTTCTTCACTTAACAGGAAACTCAGGACACACCTCATCCTAAAAGATCTGTGGTCTGTGCATTTAAGGCCAAACACATTAGTAGCAATAAGTACCTAGGTAGGGGTTCTACTTTCACTGTTGAAAAGTAAGTGTGTGTGTATATGTGAAGGGATCTACTTCAGTTTGCAGAAATTCTATGTCCCAAGACATCATTTGTCTTAGAACGAAATGGCAAAAAGTAACATTTCAAAGGAATCATCTTGTGGAAATTCATTCCATCGGAACTAGTAGTGGATGTGTAAATGGCCTCTTCCCCACTGTACAGCTGTACAGCAATACTGGAGTTGGTATATATAGTTGGGTGTGGTTGTTGTGGGCACAGCCACCCACAATGGGGTTATTGTTGTGTGTACCCCCCCCCCCACTTAGTCTGCTGTTATACTGTACAGTTTATGTTAACATGTTAAGTATGTTTTAATCACACTATGTGTGGTTCTATGCCATCCCACACCCTCCAAAGTGGGGGGCTGTGCCACCCACACCAGCACACCTATGTTTACCAAGACTTTTATTAAGAACTCTTTCTTAACAATGTCTAATCTCTCTTTTAATTCGCTATCACAAGTAGTAAGCCTGCTATTCCTTAATGTTTGTCCCTTCAAAATATTTTTAAAAGGATGCACGGGATGCATGCTTTCATGATGTAAATAAGTTGGGTGATAGCATTCCTTTCAATATAATCGAGTATACAAGATGCCGGTATCGTCCCTAACAATCTGAACATCCAAAAAATCAATGCTGGAATCTGAAATGGTAGACATAAATTCTAGAAAACTGTAACTTGTATTCGAATGATTCACAAAGGCACTTATTGGCATATGATGTGCCCATAACTATGCCAGAGATCCGCCTATAGTAAATATTATCAAACACAAAGACATTATATTCGAGCACTAATTGCAAAAGATATCAGATGAAATCTGTTTGATTTCTAGTACACTTTTATCAAGGAAAACACTTCTAAATGAGGTATTGCTGTAAACGGCAGTTTCACATCTAAAGTCACCATAAATTGAGTCTTTACTGATGTTTCACCTTGTGTAAACATAAAAAGATCTTGCAAAAATTGCTTAGTATCTCTAAGCACTGTATCACAATTATAAAGAATAGGTCTGAGTTGTTTTTCTACATACATAGATAAGGGTTCCGTTAACCATCCCCCTCCTGCCACAATGGGTTTGAAAGGGGGTGTTAGTTGATTTTCATGTACTTTAGGCATCCCATTTATGCTGGGTATCAAGGGACTTTTGACCACAAAGTACTGAAGAAATTCCTTTGACATAAGACCCATATTTAAACACTCTGTTAATGTCCTCAGCATTTCTTCCTGCAAGCATTCTAGATCATATAGACTCACAGGACTATATGTTTTCTCATCTGGTAACATAGCATTCATGGTGTCAAAATAATAAGCTTTATCCATAATAACCACTGAACCACCCTTGTCTGCTGGTCTAATCACTATATTAGGTTCTCATTGTAAAGAAAACAATACCTGTCATTGATCAAAAGTTAAATTATTATAACTCTGTTTCCCATTTCCCAATAACTCATATAGCTCATCTTCACATAACCTGGTAAATACAATTAAAGACAGGATGGGTCTGTGGTATATACTGGCTAGGTTTCTTAAACACAGCAGTATTATTCATTTCATTATTACTGTCACCAAACAGTTTTAATGCACCATTCCTTGTAAACATACGTGAATCTAACATAACATCAGAGACATCAGCTCATGAGCTGGTATGAATGAAAATCCTCTATTTAAAACACTAACCTCCACTTCAGTTAATTGTCTGGAGGAAATATTCCATACCAGAGGAAATGTGAAGCTTGCTCTTTTTTGCCATTTAATCAATGAGTCAGCAATATCTGTACATCCACACACTGGCAGAACATACAAAGTTAGGGCAAAGGCTGACAGTAATACAAAGAACTTAGTGTAGGTTGCTCTATGCATAGTCTGTAATCAGTTTTACATAAGCAAAACAAATAGGGGTTTAGGGGAGAGAATGAGACACCATCTGTACTGTGCATGTAAGGGTTTAACCTACAGTGCCATTGCTAAACATATGATTGAGAAAGGAGACAATTTATTTATTTATTTATTTATTGGCATTTGTTAACTGGGTTTGTCCAACTGGGCTTGTGGCCCATTTTCAGTGGAGACCCAAGGAGAAAAGCTCCACTAGTACATTTTAAAACAAGTACAATTTTAAACAATATTGCTATAATAGCAGTTATAGCAAAACGATTCACATATGTTGGGTTACATGCATAAAGTTAAAGTTGCATTAAAAAGAAGCTAAGTAACAATCTGACATTGATATAGTTCAATAGTTCAACAATAAACATTTTTTGTTTGTATAAAATTGTGCAAATGCATAGTAGACATATTGGAGAGAGAGGTGTAATGAGGTACTAAGTATGGTCCTTTTGAGGGTACATAAAGGGAAGGAAGACTAGGTAGGGTCATGGCAAGGGCAGGTTCTGGAATCATATTTTTATGTTCTCAGTGTTAGAAGTTATACCCCTTAGTGTTAGGAGAGGGGATTTGACCAATGCCACAGAACAGGCAGAGTTGAGATGGATATTTAGACTAGAGCACACCAAGACTATTGGTTGAATGATTATGTTTCTACACAACCAGCCTTAAAATCCAGAAGGCTGAAGAAGTTAGTTTTAAAAAGTTTTAAAAAATGTTGTAGAACTTCATTGTATTGTATGTGATGTAATAAGGTATGTTTGTAAAAATAGTTTTAAAGTAGACAGACTGCTAATGACATAACTATGCTTAGTTTTTGAATTGTACTAGTATCAAGTAATTAGTTACTTAGCGACTATAATTGCCTGTGCATCTATTGGATGGGGTGGCCCAGGGGAATAGTATCTTTGCATTTAGTTCATGGTGTTTTAGTTGTTGAGTTTGATCTGAAGAAGCAAAAGTGTTTTTTGCAAAAGCGTTCATCATTTTTTATTAAAGTCTTGGTTTGTTTTATCTACTCACTGTGTTTCTGCTGCTCTTTTTGTTGGTTTTCTATTACAGCATAGATTGTGCAAAAGTGGGCACCCACACTGGGCCTCAGCACATCAGAGTGTGTGCAAAAGTGGGCACTCACAATGAGCCTCAGCGCATCACAGTGTGTGCAAAAGTGGGCACCCACACTGGACCTCAGCACATGAGAGAGTGTGCAAAAGTAGGTATCTACATTTGTCTTCAGCACATCAGAGAGTGTGCAAAAGTGGGCACACACACTGGACCTCAGCACATCAGAGAGGGTGCAAAAGTGTGCACCAATAGCACTACACTGTGTTTGTAAGTCAATGGGGGAAAATGCAGGAACAATTTAACATCTTCTAGCCTCTTGTAGGTTGACACCAAGTTCTCTAACTGTCTGTTATTATTCTTTGGCACCCGTTGATTTTAGGATTAGGAATAGAAAGAATGGGCCTTTATGGGTGAAGCAAGGCTAGGTGACAATACAAGAATGGATGGAGATCCAAAAAGATACAGGTAAAAAAAAAAAAAATATATGCTTGCTGTTAACTAGTTGCAATGTTCCCTTAAGCAGCAACAGTTTGTGGTGTTCATGTTTTTACTAGCACTGTTAAGTAGTATCCGAGATGTCAAGAAATACCTAATTTTAGAGGCAAGGCACAGCTTATAGAAAAAAGAAAAGAAATACACACACACACACACACAAACACACACACACACACACACACACACACACACTCACACACACACACACACACACACACACACACACACACACAAACACACACACACACACACACCTGTTTAAGTAACAGCTGGTCTGTAGTTAATTTACTAATGTAAATGTTTCAGTCTTCAAAATGTCATTAAAAGGAAGTATAGGAACTCTGTGTTTCAAAAGCCTTGGTGGTGCAGAAGGCTGGGTGGTTCTATTCCCACACCAAGTAGATTGATAGCTGACACTGCCGCGGCAGGATATG
>NC_056743.1:1816991466-1817016635 GCF_019279795.1 Protopterus annectens
AGAATGCACATGCTGAACTATTGCCATTAGCACCTCAAACACTTACCCTGTCACCCCAGGACAATCCACTGGCTCGCAGCCTGGGAATGTAGGAGTGACAGAATGCACTGGCCTGCTACAGATGGTCTGTATTACTACCAAATTGCCTACAGTCCTGGGTCAAAGGCCTGTGCCTTACCCATAGTACCAATGTATGGTATCTCATGGGGTCTCAAATAACAAACTAACACAGTCAACAGAACACAAATGCAAGGCCATATTGACAAATCCCAGTAGCATGCCCCCCATGTCCTACTGCATGAACTGGGGGCCAATCCATAAATACTGCTGGAATGAAGGGCCAACTATAGGGATACTTCCCAGATATCACTTGCATAATGTTAGGACAAGGATAACAGATTGGGGGTGGTGTAGATGCATGGACGTCATGGAGTGTGTGAAGTCTGAAACTCTGATGTGTGCGCAAACTACCACTGCCTGCAAACCCAGTAATGGGTGGCTGCAAACCTGCTCATAAACTACAATGTGAAGGGGAACTGACCAGATATATGAGCCCTGCCTCTGGGGAACCTGGGTGAATCTGTACAGCTGAGAGGTATGACCACAGCAGGATATGACCATTCTGTTAAGTTGATATATTTACAAGGGGATCCTCAGTCACCATACTACCTAGGTACTGGACCATTTACACAGACACATCAGCAAGTGTCTGTATCTACCCCTCCAGAATGGCAGGAGTGTGCAAGAATGTGTAGGCTGCGGACCACAATACTGGACTCAGCTTCATTCATCTTGTATTTCCCAGTAAATAACCCTGAGCAAATAATTATGTTTGCCAGTAGTCAATGACATAATACATCACAGTGTAAAACAGTACATATGTCTGAATATCTCTGGTAACACCAACCATGTAACACAAGCAGCACAGACAGCGATAGTTACAGTACCCCCCTGTCACCGATTGTGACTCCATATTATCAACCTATCTACAGATGTCCTGCAGAAACAGGTTGCTATCTGTAGGTTGAGAAAACCAAACCCTGGACTGGAGTACAACCCTACCTGGAATGGATTCACACACTCAATACAAAAGGTCATACTGGGCATGCTCCTACACTTAGAGAAATGAAGCCCATGTCTGACAACACAGTGGACTATACATATCTGACATTTGCAGATGTCTGTGCACACACACCAAATTATACACCATTTATGTTTCACACACACATTGGATAGGAATACTCACACATATCCAAGGACAACACACTATAATATGTCAAACATATACACACACAGATGTGGGGAAGAGAGAGACAGACAGTAACAGATAAAATTCCATTATGAGGCCTGTCTCACCCACTACACATCCAATTGGCTGACATCTCATGATGTGCAGATGTCATTCACTGTAGACATTCCTTTTGGTAGCCCTCAGCCCTATAGTGTCTGTGGTGCTTGTGATAAATGTGTAACACAATAGTAAAAACCAGTATTCATGTAGCATTTGTACACTCAGCCCTGTCAAATGTAAAGTTGTGTGTAACTGAGTGTGTGTGTGTGTGTGTGTGTGTGTGTGTGTGTGTGTGTGTGTGTGTGTGTGTGTGTGTGTGTGTGTGTGTGTGTTTCTAGAGGAATTATTGATGACCCATTCACACACACTGCACTTCTCATTGCCCAAGTTACCACTCCTGCTGTCAGTCACCTTGAAATAACCCTTTCAGCAAGTCTCAGCTGTATAAGTTTCGTGGTGCTTCTGATAACTGCGTAATACCATAGTATAGCAAACTAGTGAGGTAGGGGTTCTAATCCTGGTCCTGGCAACTGTGAAATTGTGTGTGTTTGTGTGTGAATCTATGTTGATATTTGCTTTTGTGGTCATTCACACTTACTGCACTTCCCCCACCCCTCCTTTAGCATTGCAGCTGATGTCACTCACCCACAAAGACACCTTTGGACAACTCTCTAACATATAACTGCCGTAGCACTTGCGATAAGTGAGTAATACCATAGTGTAGTAAACTAGTTAGGTTGGAGTTTTAATCCTGTTCCTGGCAGTTGTGTGAGTCTTTGCTGACACCTGCTTTTGTGGCCATTCACACTTACTGCACTTCCCTCATCCCTCCTTTAACACTGCAGTTGATGTCACTCACCTTCAAAGATACCTTTGGACAGGTCTCCAACATATAACTGCTATGGCTCTTGTGATAACTGCGTAATATCATAGTGTAGCAAGCTAGTTAGTTAGGAGTTCTAATCCTGTTCCTGGCAACTGTGAAAATGTATGTGTGAGTCTTTGTTGACACCTGCTTTTGTGTTCATTCACACTTACTGCACTTCCCTCACCCCTCCTTTAGCACTGCAGCTGATGTCATTCACCTTCAAAGATACCTTTGGACAGGTCTCCAACATGTAACCGCCGTGGCACTTGTAACACTATAATACCAATACATAGCTAGGTAGGTGTTTGCAACTCAGTACTGGCAAGTGTGTGTGTGTGTGGGGTCATCAGTATCCTGTGTGGGTGTTGGTGTGATTGTGTAAATAACAGGATCCATTGCAGGGTCAGTTTTGCTATATTTTCATATTGGGGACCCATATGTCCCAATGTTGCATTGCAAGGCCAACAGTTGTCAAACACCATAGATGTTGTTGTAGACAATACACAGCCATACATTTATATATAGGTGACCATTATAATACCCAGAGACCTCTCTCTACCCACAGATCATACACAAATACGCTTGGCTCTTTCTTTCTTCCTGTCTTTCTTTCCCTCTGTCTCTCTCTTACCCCCTGTCTGGTAGATGAGGAAAAATGCATCTGTTTTGCATAGGCAGCAGCTCGACTTTGTTAGGTAATGCTCATGATCAGCTGATGGACTCTGCACAAATTGAAGTCCTCCACTTGCTAATTGCATGTGGAACACATATGGTATCATTCATATAGTCAATTGCATGGAAACACACCCCTATAAGTAAGCAGTGCAAGTGGGTGTTGGCCCTTCTTTCTCACTGTGAGCAGGACTTCATGTGGGTGTGTGACAAACAGCATCACAGAGGGTAGTTGTAAATACCTCTTTCAACAAACACTGTGGACACAGGCCAAACAAAATGGAGGGGGATGCTCCAGACATGGGGATAGAATGTAAGTATTGCTGTTCTACATTTGAAGTAATGTTGGTTTAACAGGGTTTGTGTGGATATGGCTGTTCTGCATGATTTAAAGTCTAGCATGACAGTGTTATATTTTTGAGAAAAATCTCACCTGTAAGGCTATCTGCAGAATGGCCAGAGTTTAGAGCCTGAGATTTGGTGTGTTACATGTTTTCATAAATGCAGTAGTATAGTCTGATTATTGTACTCAGGAAATGGTAACATCCATGTGTGTTACTGACTTCATATCCCTCAGAAGAGATATGTCACAATAAACCCTGTTACACCAGCAATGTTCTCAGTTTATAACTGCAATATGTCAATATTGGCCCTGTTTTTGTGCCTCTGTCCCACAAGTCTGTCACCCTTTGTTCATATGTCATGCAGTAAGAGGTGGATATGTACAGTATACCATTATTTAATGACATAATTCCTGATATCAGGCCAGTGATATATCAAACTGTCAGACATGTAATGTAAAGGAGGCCTAATAGTTGTGGACAAAACCTGGATATTCTGTGGTAGTCTGTACAGTACTGAGGTCTGTGTACTTATGGTGATTGTTGACAGAGTGTCTGTATTATATAGTATTGTATTGTGATCATGTTATTTGGCCTGTGTACAGACTGGGGTAGATGTCAGTGTTCTTGGTCCTCTTCTATCTGACAGTGCATGCTGCTCCAGTTTCTGATACCCTCTCAGTCTATATGTTTATAGTCCCAGACTGAGACATGTCCATACCACAGTCAGGCATCAGATTACATTGTGAATTGGGCCAGTATATGTAGGGTTAGTGTGTGAGTGGCAAACATGATGATGACTTTTGTTCACACAGGCCATCAACTGTACTATTACTTAGGCTTACCATTATGTGACTGTGTGTTGAGATCGGTTGTGGGTATGCACTTTCCCATTGGTGTCTTTTACCTCATGCTGTTACACGCCTGTAGTGCCTGCTATATTTGCAATTACATGTTTATTCCCCCATAGGTAAATTGGGTTAGTGTTGTGGTAGTCTGCCTGTAGTGTAGACGGTGCTTGGTGACATGCCTAGCAGCTCAGTGTATTTACCCTAGTGTGATGTTATGTCCAGATATTTGTCAGATGTACTGTTGCCTGGCCAGCATATGTGTTGTGTATTTCTGACAAAGCAGTGGGCTGGTGTGAAGATGTACGTCACCAAGTAGTGTGGCGTACGTGGCTTGGTATCTCTCCTCCTCCAGTTAATATGTATTAGGACAGACAGGAGGGTGTGAATTCATCAACTGTGTGAGCTTATCTAGTCCAGTATTTCTAATATATCTCAATTGTCATGACTCTAAACATCCCCTTTGTCAGGCTTGTTCCACATTTCTTGCACTGAGGTGTTCTGTGTATACCCTCTGACTGACCAGATTGTTTCAGACTGTTCATGTTTATTGCTCATATTGCTTCTGTATTCCATAGGATTATTACTGTGATTTGTGTGGTACTTCACTATGATGACAGAACCCAGACGGTAAAAGTAGCCAACTCCACATCCAGCTACAGACAAGTGACAAGTGGAGTACCTCAGGGTTCTGTCCTGGGACCGCTCTTGTTTAGTATCTACTTCTCTGAAGTACAGGCCAGCACTAAGAGACTCTGGCTAACAAAGTTCACAGATGACTGCAAACTGGGAGCCATTAATGAATCTCCAAATGATGTGGATATTCTACAAAAAGGCGTTACAAAAACAGATGCTTGGTACCAGAGCCATGGGGTCAAGCTTAATGCCAATAAATGTATAGTTATCGCCTTTGGGAAAAAACATGTACCCATGAATTACCACATAGGTGGCAGTACACTAAACACTGAAAGTGTGATGAGAGACTTAGGGACACAGGTGGACAATGGTCTCACCTTCGATAACCACATCATCACAACAGTCAAGAAATCCTTCTATGTGGCACACCTCATCACTAAGGGCTTTTCATCCAGAAAAAAGGAGGTCATTGTCCCACTGTACTCATCCCTCATTAAACCCATTATAGAGTACAATGCCCCATTTGGTATGTACCTCACAAGACATCTGTAACAGCTGGAAAGGCCGCAGAAATACCTCACTAAAAGAATCACAGGCCTAAAGCAGATGCCCTATGCTGACTATCTAAAAAAACTCCAGCTATACTCTGTGGCATATCGTCTAACTCAGAGGCAATCTCTACTTAACATACAAGGCCATTTCAAACCCTGAGCTGTTGGACATGCTCCACTTAAAGAAATCCCAATCCCTCAGAGCCACATGCTCCAGGGATCTAAACCTTGTAATCACAATGAACAAAACATGCTGGAGGGGTAGGTTCTTGACCCAGAGACTCCCCATACTCTAGAATAGACTGCTCATATATGTTAAGCATAGTGCCTCCTTGGCCCTCTTCAAAAGGAACCTTGATGATTGGATGGGAGATAGGAAATTCACCCCAGGGATCATGTTAGTCGCCCTGCTAGACAGGGGTCCAGGGAAGTAAATACTGTGAGAAAAATATCCAGGGAATTGTTTGGCTAGGCTTGTGTAGGCCCTAGGGCTGATAGCCTAGTACCAACCTATGAACCTATGATTTTATGATGTCTGTCAGTAACTGATGGTGTACATGTCAGTTTCAGAAGAGCCTTCCTTCACATGTAGGTTGACAGAACCCCTGTCACTGTAGCAATATTCTACATTTATAACTGCAGTACATACAGTATGTTCCCTTGCACTAACAGGTTGAGAGTTATGGTGCTGAGGTATGACTCCACTACATGTCATGGGCCTATGTTTTATGTATATATATATATATATATATATATATATATATATATATATATATATACAGAGAGAACTATAGAAATATACAAATATAGACATATATAGATATACATATGTATGAATATATATAGATATAGATATATATATAGATATATGTGTGTATGAATATATATATATATATATATATATATATATATATATATATATATATATATATATATATATATATATATATATTTCATGTGTATAAACATATATGAATATCCTTTTATGTGTAAACATGAATGTTTTATATACTTTCTCAGATGTATCCCACCATATTAATCTATGTGTATATTTACATATAAGAACATTACTGATTCAACACCTTGTTCACTTACAAGTACTAAACAATTGTAGCAGTCAGAGCAGTTGTTCACTACAATTCAGTATGTGTACTGAATGATATATTTGAAAAACAAGAGCCATCTTCACAATTCAGATGGCTTAGTGGTTAACTGTTGTGACTGTAGTGTACAGGGTCCTGGGTTCAAGACCTGCAAAAAATGGTTATTTTGTTGCTAGGCAGAACAAGGACTGTTGGATACAGAGTGGTTAAGGCAATTTTGAGCAGCTTTAAGCGGGTTTGAGTGAGTTTGCGTGACAGTAAGCACTGCTAATGTACAATTAAACGTATAGGTGCTTATACCATATAGGCTTCACTTACCAGTGCGCAAATCTGCTTAGCATTTACATTTAAGTAATGCTTACACCTGCTAAGGAAAGCTCAGCTCTGGTAACCATTGATCACATTCACGTCTGATAAAATAGCAGGGTAATGACATCTTTAATTAGTGTATTTAATTCCATGTGCATAACATGCTTCTATGTGCTGTCATTACAGTAGCAAGGGGTGTGAGTATACTGTATGGAACACCTGAGTATACATGGGTAGTGCCACAATCTTTTCTCGTTGTATGTGTTTCATACTTGGGTAGTGTCTCAGGTTATATGCAGTCACACATGCATGTATTGTATCATTACATTACCAGTTTTAACAGTGCTTTTCCAAGTAAGAGTAGATTGCAGATTGTAGTACTGGAACCATAAAACCCTGCATGCAAAGCTGGACTCTGTGTTCTGACTATCATGTTCTTGGTGTTTGACCTGTATGTTTTTATGCATCTCCTATTGGATATTGATTTGATATGTTGATATTAACTTTAGACTACTTTGTTTTTAGGACACGTCATTGAGGACTGCTGTCATGTAGTAATGGCATACCTATCAGTTTTAGATGTCTATCTGTCAGAATATTCATCCTAATGCATAACCTGTTGGCTAGCTACTTTCTGCCTGTCCTCTGTACAGATGTGCAGATGTCAGGTATTCATCTTGGCTGCTTACAGGCAATCTATGATTGACTGACACTTACATGTTTGCATAGCTGCTTATGAATGCCACAGCTAGGAAACCCCACTCTGTATGTGCCACATTCCATGGATACCTCAAACCGACTACCACAGTTGACAGAACATATTTGGGTACAGGTCTCTAGCCCAGACACTAGCCATGTTATGCAATACATGTTGCATACATGTCAATTGGAGCACCTCACTGGCCATCTTCAAAAGAAAACCAGAGGAGTGAATGTTAAATTTAACTGTTCCCTGGGGATCACTCATGTGGCATCAGTTGATAGAGGGCCTGCTGACAAATGTCAAGTGGCACAATACCAGTGTACTCACATGCCCTACTCTTCTCATCTCTCCATGGACATTAGCCTGGTACACACCTAGGAACATTGGCACCTGTGGACCTCAGTACTGAGAAATGTGTGTGTGTATTATTGAGTATAATAGTGTCTGTGTGTTTGTAAACTTGTAGTTGAAAATCATCTGAGGGCCTTCTCATCCACTACACCCCCCATTGCTATACTTAGAAATTACTGCTGCTGTAATTCACATTAAATGTACCTTGTTACACTCTTCACCCTATGGGCTACCTGGAGCTTGCAGTACCAGCATAACACTGTTGTATAAATGACTAGATAGGTGTGGGTTCCTCCCTGAGTCCTGGCAAATGTGTGTGTGTGTGTGTGTGTGTGTGTGTGTGTGTGTGTGTGTGTGTGTGTGTGCGTGCGTGTGTGTGTGTGTGTGTGTGTGTGTGTGTGTGTGTGTGTGTGTGTGTGTGTGTGCAATTGTGTATGACTGTGCATATTTGTATGAGACAGCATTCTGGGGCCACATTCTCCAAATACAATAAACCTTGCCATACATTACAAGGGATGGTGATGTTGCTGACATTAGGAGATCAATGACAAACACTCACCCTACTATCTCTGTGGTATGTGCAATAAATGCCTATCCCTGTACTAGCAGTGATTAGATAGACAAGGGTTTGTATTGCAGTCCTGGTCAATGTGTGATTGTGGGTATGTCAGTGCATTATCATAGGTTTCATAGGTTTCATAGGTTGGGAGGGTGGCCTAATGGTTAAGGTGTTTGCCTTATAAACACAAGGTGCAGGGTTTGAATCTCACTGGGGATAATTGGCTAGGCTTAAAATGTCTCGCAAGGGCAGTTTGCCTAGTATGAACCTCTGATCATTTTACACAGCCTACCTGGACCTCACAAAAGCCTTTGATACAATACCCCACTCGGGCATTATAGATAAGCTCACCAGCTTAAATATAAACCCCTATGTCACTAGATGGGTTGCAAACTGGCTCAAGGACAGAACCCACATGGTTAGAATTGCTGGAGCCATGTCAGACTCCAAACCAGTTACAAGTGGCGTCCCACAAGGCGCAGTCCTGGGACATCTCTTGTTCGGTATATATTTCTCAGAGGTACAGGCCAACACAGAAAGACTGTGGCTGACCACGTTCGCAGGTGACTGCAAACTAGGCACCATAATCGACTCTCCAGCTGACACAAGCATCCTCCAAAAGGGCCTCATAGAAACAGACAACTGGTGCCAGAGCCATGGCCTCAAGCTAAACGCCAAAAAGTGTATAATCATCCCTTTGGCAAAAACAGTGCCCACAAATTACCACATAGATGGTAATCCATTAAGTACAGAAGAAGTAATTAGGGACCTGGGGACCCAAGTTGATAGCAATCTCTCATTTGACAACCACGTGGTCAAAGTGGTTAGAAAAACATTTTATATAGCCCACCTAATCATGAAGGATTCACATCTAGATTAGGGGAGGTCATCGTGCCTCTTTACTCATCCCTCATCAGGCCCATAATTGAGTACAATGCCCCTTTTGGGATGTACCTTACCAAACACCTACAGCAACTGGAAAGACCCCAAAAGTACCTCACCAAGAGGATCAAAGGGCTCAAACAGATGCCATACGCTGCCCGGTTAAAGAAACTCCAGCTCTACTCAGTGGCATACCGCCTGCTCAGAGGCAACCTGTGCCTGACGTATAAAGCCATGTCCAACCCGGAATTAAGGGACATGCTGCACCTTAAAAAATCCAAATCCCATCGAGTTACATGCTCGAGAGACTTGAACCTCAGCACTGAAATAAATAGAACATGCTGTAGGGGCAGATTCATAACCCAGAGGCTCCCTTCACTCTGGAATAAAATCCCAGTCCAGGTTAGGCAGAGTCCCTCATTGACTCTCTTCAAGAGGAATCTTGATGAGTGGATGGGAGATCGTAGGTTTACCCCGGCTATCACTTCTGTGTCACTGTTAAACAGAGGCACAGTATACTAACCTCGAAAAAGGGCATAGCAAAATTAATTTAAAATGGGTGGTGAAAGCCAAACATACTCTGGCTAGGCTTATAAATGCTCTAGGGCAGATAGCCTAGTATGAACCTATGAACCTATGAACCAATGTGTGGTGTGGGTGCTGGGTATACTGTCTTTACACCATGGTACCCCCAGTACATGTCCCAAGGTCCACTGTATGAGGACCGCTGTCACCATCAATCATACAGGTAACTGATTACACTATCCAGCCCAATGATGAATGTGCTGTCTGCAAAAACTCCCTAACAGTATGGACTCACTGACAAGGTAGTTAGCACTGCTAAACCCAAGTCTGTCAAATGTGTCTATGACTGTATGTGTTTGTCAATGTGTATATGACAGTATATCATACTAAGTATTGTTCATTAACACCCAGTACATCCCCCATTACAATACTGGGCAAGGCCTGGTGATGTTCTTCATTTAACAGGAATCTCGGGACACACCTCTTCCTAAAAGCTCTGTGGTGTGTAAAATTAAGGCCAAACACATTAGTAGCAATAAGTACATAGGTAGAGGTTCTACTCTCAGTGTTGCAAAATAAGTGTGTGTGTATGTGAAGGGATCTATTTCAGTTTGATAATAATATATGTTCCAGAAGATCATTTGTCTGAGAACGAACTGTCAAAAGGTAACATTTCAAAGGAATCATCTTGTGGAAATTCATTCCATCAAAACTAGTAGTGGATGTGTAAATGCCCTCTTCCCCACTGTACAGCTGTACAGTGATACTGAAGTTGGTATATATAGTTGGGTGTGGTTGTTGTGGTCACAGCCACCCACATTGGTGTTATTGTTGTGCATATCCCCCCGCTTAGTCTGCTGTTATACTATACAGTTTATGTTACAGGTTAAGTATTTCTTAATTACACTATGTGTGGTTTTATGCCACCCCACACCCTCCAAAGTGGGGGGCTGTGCCACCCACACCAGCACACCTACGTTTACCAACTCCAGGTTTGCACTACATTGGGAGGAGGACATATACCCTGCCAGTGCCATCGTCAATTACATTAAACTGGCAGACTGATTATTTACTGATGTGATGTTTTGGCTATTTGGTATTGGTGGAATTACATAGGCCAAAATGAGTTCCCTACAAAATAAAGTACATCCATGTGCAGAGTATTCTCTGTATATTGCAACAACACCAAAGCCTCTGTGTGTGTGTGTTATTCACAATCATTTGGTGTGTGCTACCCAGTACACTTACCATTGTCCACTGTAGAAGAGCTGCTGACATCAGCCACCATGCACTCACCTGTATACACCCCTCAGACCTATCAGCCATGTGGCACATGCAGTAACTGTTATACAGACCTGTTACTTGTATTCACCTGTACCCAGGATATGACACAGTCACTGTATCACCACAGCGCCATACCCCTTGTAGGAAAGGACAGCAGACCAACATCCTGCTGACACATAAACACCTACAACACAAACAGAATACATAATGGAGACCACAGTCAGTATTAATAACAGCTATAATGCATCATGGCTGGACAGCTACACACCCAGACATGTAAGCATTAAACAATCCAGCTAAGAATAAGTTAAACAGCATTACATTGCTAAACCTTACTACATTCACCATGTGCATCAGAACCATATTACCATATTAGCATGTCCCTGCATTGATGGTATGGATGACAGGAATGTGGCACAGGTATCATCATATGCACAGGGTGTGTGGTGGGTTTGCCATAGGCCTAGGCTGAGCCATTTGGTTGACATCATGTGTGTGTTTTAAGGGGTTCTTTAACAACTGGATTGTGCCAATGTGGTGTGTGTAGGTATGGAGGTGCCCTAGCTGTGTTGGTGATGTGTGTGTGTGCGTGTGTGCGTGTGTGCATGTGTGTGCGTGTGTGTGTGTGTGTGTGTGTGTGTGTGTGTGTGTGTGTGTGTGTGTGTGTGTGTGTGTGTGTGTGTGTGTACACACAGTTCTGCCATGCGGCTGCCCTATACATGAATTTGTTGGACAGCTGCAGACCATACATGGCCGGGTGTACAGTTCACCATCTCCAGCCATGGACATGGGAACTGTGCCTACCAGGGATTCCACGGGCACTAGTAGGTAGAAGCCCAGATGTGGTACTCTCCCCTGATGATGACAATTGTCTGCTGGATCTGCATCCCTATTGGGACCGGCCAGGACCACGTGCATGTGGCCTGCTGCATTGTGGTGTGGTCAGCACCCCCTGAGCAGTGCTGGTGCTTGTACTGCCACTATGGGAGCAGCTGTGAGTTGTTGCATGTCCACGTAGACCTCCAGCTGTTGGTGTTGCTGACCTCCGTTCACGTGGCTGATGCCCTGCACCCACCACATGCTTTAACACAGACACCACACGGTAGAGGATTCTGACTATCTCACCCAACCATCTATCCAGGACCTCTGCAAAATAATGGTGGGCACCTGCAAGATCACAGATGTTGTCAAGTACAGCAGAATGAGTAGCCCTCTGGAGCTTCAGACACTGTCTTGTATAATGTTCCATGTGTGCCTGTGCCTCCATGATGGCCCAAAACATGCATCTGGTGACACCTGCTGTGACACTTCTGCCAGGGGCATGATGGCCAGCAACCCTCCTATGAGCACCCCTGTATATCTGCCTGTGTGGAACCTCACCAGTCATCCAGCTATGGTTGCTGTGTACAGACACACTTGCCATAGTCCCCACTCTGTCCTGTCCCATGCCACCACCCACCAACTGTCCCTCATCTATGGCCACTGATGATGGGGTATGTATGGGTATTGTGACTGTGTGCGGGGATGGGGTGGATAAAAGTGGGATGTCAACTGATGGCACAGCTTCAGCCCCTGGCAACCCTGCCTGTGCCTCACCATACCTATCATCATTTTCAGAGTCTGTATGGACACTAACATCAGTTTGCCTGCAGGAGAGACCCTGCCCCACCTCGCCACCTGTGAGTGGAAAACAAAAAATGTGATGTATTGCTTGCCTCTACACATGCTCACACACACACACACACACACACACACACACACACACACACACACACACACACACACACACACACACACACACACACACACACACACACACACACACACAAACACACACACACACACTTACAGGTGAGGTGGGACAAAGATATTACACAGACCTCTCATTACTCAACAGTCAACATGCCTGACATATGGGACTCAACAGCATGCACTGCAGATATACTCAATCCTTGTTACCAACATTATATGTCTCTGTGATGCATGTGTTGTGTTAGTAGGTGATGCCCCTTCCCCTGGAAAACACTGCACCCGTGTACACAGTATTGGTGTGCACCTGTACACCACCCTAGCATGTACTGTGCACCATACCTCATGAGTGTACACACCACTGCTGAATGTGTATATGTGTGGCAATTATGTTTGCTCTGTTGCTTAAAGCCCCTATGTGTTTGTCTGACACGTACCTGGGATGATATGAGAACTGATGTCAATCTAAGAAAAACAAAAATATCCAAACCCAGAAAAAGCTGAATGTAATAAATACCCAAGAGCACTGCACCAAAAATAAAAATCCAACAGTTTTATTCCACCATTATAAGAGTTTAGCGCTTTCATCAAAAGTACATAAAATTGACTTCTTCAGAACTACATGACACACATAATGCTGATTTAAATAGCCTTCCCTACTCAACAATTAGTCAAACAAGAAAGATGTCATTTCCTGCTAGACAATGTCATTTCCTGCTAAAAAAGTAAGTCATTTCCTGTTAGAAAAATATATTATTTCATGCTAAAAAAGTACCACCCCACTAAAATAATACTACTGAATAATTGATCCATTGATCCCCCAAAAATAGAGCTTATGTTAAAAACATTACATAAAAAAACAGCTTTTAGTTTTAACATAGAACTAATAGAAATGTTGTCATTGAGCCCAGGTGGCACACATGCATTTAACCTTATTTGTCACTTGAGCTCTAAAAATTCAAGAAAATCATTGAGAGGTCCACCCCTTGTGTCCAAGTTGACCTGCTCTAATACAAAAAACTTGAAACAGTGTGTGGGATATAATTTAATATGCTTAAATAAGGTATTGGTCTCCCTGTGTTTGTTAATGTCATAACTGTGTTGATAGATCCATTGTCTTAAAGCTCGGACAGTCTTACCCATATAGTAACAGTCACAACCTGTACAGGATGCAACATATACAACCCCCTTGGTGTAACAATAGTACTTTTTATGTGTAGTGGTTTTACCAAAATTCCTAAGTTTAATAAATATGGCATCAATCACAAAAGAACATTGGGTGCATCTTCCACATTTGAAAGTACCACCTAGTCCAGATGCCACCTGCAGTGCTCATGGTTATTTACTCCATTCAGCTTTTTCTAGGACTGATGTCAATAGTTAATGCTTGACCTCTGATTTGCAGATCTTATCATCGGCAGTGCCTGTATGAGCAATAAAATCCAATTACACTGACAACCTTCAAAGCTTAATGTGGATATGAGGAGTGTATACACCCTTGTTGACATGCCAGCCTATTCCATGATATGCAATAGGGCCACAATACTGTATATGTTAATATTACACACACCTGATATGTGACATATGACCTGTGCAATCAAATGCAGTATCAAACAAATGTGTTAGTCGTTTGGATGCTGAATGAGATGCATACAATATGTGGGTTGCATAAGTGTGCACACCCTGAACAAAATGGTTTGTTGCAGCACCTGTTAAGTGAACTACAGCAGTCACTATTCCAGGAAGAGATACACTAGCATGGCCCATCTTCACTTGCCATTATTTGGTCACTCCGCCCTACAAATGTCCCCCAATTCTGCCAGATTGCAAGGTCAGCTCATGTGTACAGCACTTGGAGGTCACACATGCCTTCACTATTGCAGGATTATGTCTGGCACAATTCATGAACTTGACTGTGTTAAGATACAGCCATTCCTATGGAGCTTTGGATGTATGCTTCAGTTCACTGTTGTGTTTCAGGATAACACCCTGCCCCATCTTCAGCCTTATTGTAGATGCTTGACAACTATGGACCATACATGAGTGTTATTTTGCAGTGTTCCTAATTCAGAATGTCTTGTTTACCTGCCTAGTTCCTGCTAATGAACAGCAAACATAAAGGTGTACGCTGGCACCAGCAGGGAAAAAATGGGGATGGTGGGTCTGAGGTGGAGTGAGGTGTTGCTTGTGCACCACATGTATCTTTATTAATACTGTCTGTAGGTTTCAGCCTTGGTCTCAGTACACCATTACACATTGCAGCACATGCCTTTGGAATACCTGATGTTATGCATATGCTACCTGTAGAGAGCCCTGGATGATGTTTCTTGTGGAACAACTCTTCTATCTGATTACCCTAACCCATAGACCACACATATGCAGGCAATTGTTGACACAGGTACTGCACAGGCAGTACTTGCTAGACATTCCTGCAAGTCCCTCAGTGTTGCTGCATATTTCTGGGCAGCCTCCATGACCAGTTTGCAACATGTGTTGTCATCTGTCTTGGATGGGCATCTGTTTATTTTCTACATTAATGTTGTCCCATACTTCATACACACATACATGACTGTCTGCACTGTTTGCCATGGTATATGCAATGGTGAGATAAGGCTACTTCTCCCACTCCTGAGTGATACCTTTTGGATATGGGATCCAAGATGTGTACAAGCTACAGCTGCCTCTGTTGCAGGTGAGTGGGCAAATGTCATGGACATACTTCTTGGACAGCAGACCATCACTTGGTGTGACATTGAGGCCCTGTACTTGATGGAAGGTGTGTACTCAAGAAAAGTGAATGCTGTCAGTACCTCACAAGCTGCTTCCACGATATGTTATTTGAAGTGTATACACACATATGCTTCCAGTGTTTGTTAAGGAATGTATTCCCTATATTTGTTGTCCTAACATAGGATTCCATATTACACATTCATTGCTCATGTAAGGGTCACATTACAGGTTGTAAAAGGTGTGGAATGTGGTATTGTGATTTGTCGTTGTTTAGATCAGGAAAAGTTGCCATTGTAATACTGGTGTATACACTGTTGTAGCCACTGTATAAGGGTAATGTTTCAGACATGTCCCTACTGTAGGCCATTTGTCCCACCATTATGTTCATCTCTGTCCACACATCTTGCACTGACAGGTTCTTAGGTACACTGCAGGACTCTTACATACCCTTCAGATATGCCACCATGATAACCACTGTGATGCAGTGCAGTTAACAGAAGCAATAAGTGAACATGTACAGCATGCATTATAGGTAGGTGTGTTAAATGTGTGCATGGCAAGTACCATGGCAATAACATGGTCAGTGTATTGGCAAACCTCAACAAATAACTCCATACTCACAGCTACAGGCTGCTGCCCCAGTTGTATATCAGAGGGACCTACATAGTTGTGTGAGAGACGTAATGTCAGTAGCCACACCTGTGGCATTGGTACAGGGTGGGACCAGCATTTCAGTACATCAACAGTACAAACCTACAATACTAGAGATTATGCACATATGTTCATTACTACACTGCAGCAACAGACTATCCTGTCTGACATATGTATGTAGATACTTTACAGATGAACATGGATAAGCAACAGTGGTCTACTAATGTGGCCTGGGGTCTTACCTGGATGTTCCCCATCCATTGTGTGGGTGGCACCCACCTCCACAATGCTATCTTCACATTGTTGGCTTGGCTGGTGGGCGGGTGCCCCAAGGCTGGTGTGGAGCTCCTCAGCATGTGTCAGTTGGGGCTGGATGGCATGACCCACACCTGTGGCTAGCTGGTCCCTCCTAATGGAAGCAGCATGCTGATGGGTGTGGTAGATCAGGTTGGTGCACCAATGCTGCACCTGCTCATAACTGCGATTATGCAGGCCAAAATCATTCACCCTTTGAATGAGCCATAGCAATTTACCACTACGCTATCTGAGCTGTAGATATGTGTGATGTTTTCTCAAACATATTATGCAGCACAGTCATTCAACAGTAGGGAAAATGTATATATATATATATATATATATATATATATATATATATATATATGGGTCCCATTCATAAGACCGAAACGCCGATTCCCCGACGCGGAAATCACCGACGCCAGATGACCGACAGGTACGTATACCGACAGGGTGATTCGCCGACAGTGGAAAGACCGACAAGGGTAATCTGCGATCGCGACCCGGTAGCAAGCGAAAGTGACGGAGGTAGGAGTGGTCAGGTAAGTGAGTTAGGGTTAGGGTGCAGGTAGGTGATGTGTACGTTAGTGTCGGAGCTTGGGCTAGGGGTGTGTAAGTGAGTTAGGGTTAGGGTGCAGGTAGGTGATGTGTACGTTAGTGTCGGAGCTTGGGCTAGTGGTGTGTAAGTGAGTTAGGGTTAGGGTGCAGGTAGGTGAAGTGTGCGATAGTGTCGGACCTTACGGTTAGGGTTTGGGTCAGGGCTAGTGTGTATGGTATGTAGTGTCACGTTGTTTATGTTCCGTGTCGGTGTTTTGGTGTTCGGTGTTTTGCGTTGTCGGGTTTGTGTGTTGTCGGTTATTTACGCCGGTGAGTTTTGTGTCGGGGAATCGTCGTGTCGGTGTTTAGAAGTAGACCCATATATATATATATATATATATATATATATATATATATATATATGTAGATATGCATGTTGAACCTCTCACTGCAAAACATCTGACCAAAGGCAGTGTAAATGGAGTGAAGGGGCCCATAACAGGGATCTCTTGTAATTATTGCCATTATCCCTTCTTCCACAGCTGAACTGTTCTGCCTTGCAACAAAGTAGAGCATCACATCTGGACAAAGCCTAACATTAGGGAGGAATATATAGGGACAGATCGTAGCTATGCCTATTACAAACCTATGAAGTTTGTGCATGATACATTTCACGTTACCATGACGGTTCGGAAGGTGGTGGGGTCTGAAACTTGTGTCTGTCATGACTTCATTATGCCCACCTTCAGCTATTTGCCAGACTAATATAGATGTTTGGAGGAGCAGAACAGACACTATGATGGCTTAAATCTTGATATTTTGTGCAGATCTGCACAGTTGACAGGTATGGCCAACTGCCCACATGGCCAGATGCTAGGTCCATAGCAGCTGTTCAGCAGGACATCATTACAGCAAGTCTTGATGGCACATATATATCTTTCAAAATCATCTATCCCATTATTACAGACCAAGTACTACATTCAATTACAGGCTGACATGTTTCATATACCTGTTTTATTCGTATGCTATTTTCTGTGTTCCACTTGATGATGTCTTCCTTGTTTGGTTTTTTTTTTTTTTTAGTATTTTTTTAGTATTATTTTTGTTTTTCCTTTTTTTATTTCTCTCTCTCTCTCTCTCCCCACTACAGGGATCAAGCTGGTTTGAATAGGTTGCAACATGGCCTTTGTAGGTGATGTTCATGATCAGGTGATGACCTCTGCACCAATTGGTGTTCCCTACTTGCTAATTGCATGCAGGCAGCTGTGTAGTTCTTCCAATAGCCAATGTCATAGCAACCCACTACTATAAATGACTACATTATGTGGGCGTTATCCCTTTACCTTTCCTGTATGGAAGACATCCTTCCTGTGTTTGGGCAGCGGTGTTACAGACAGCAGGTAGCAATACCTCGTACAACAGGACTTGTGGAAACAGGCTAACTACATGTTTATATAAGGTTCCAGACCTAGGGACAATATGTGAGTATTGCTTTTATATACATTGAATACTGCTAGTTTTACAGGGTTTGCGTGTACATGCTAGTTTTGCATGGAATGCAGTCTGTCTGCATAGCTCTCAACTGTGGGCCTATCCACATGATGGCCAGAGGATTGGCTGTTATGTTTTGTCTGTTCTCCACACATGTCTTGTCCCCAACATATTAGTGGCATTCTCTCCATTGATTGCTATCAGTACATGGCAACATCCATTTGTGTTTCTGACTTCATATTACTGAGTAAGGGTATGTTGCAACTAATCCTGTAACACCAGCAACTTTCACAGTGTATAACAGCAATATTTCAAATATGACCCTGTGTTTCAGCCTCTGTCCTCCACCTATATACCAGGTTGTAGGAAAGTCACCAACAATAACACGGCAAGGAAATACACTTTATTCCACACACCACATTTTGCTTCACATTGTGCTGTGGTGTGTGGAATAAAGTGTATTTCCTTGCTGTGTCATTGTTGGTGACTTTCCTGCAATGTTTGCTTACATTATTGGTCATTTTTGAGGCTGTGTTCACTTTATTTTTTGACCTATATACCAGGCTTTGCCCAGATGTCATGCAGTAAGAGGCTGATAGGTAATGGTGTATCCTTATTTAGTGCTGACATTCCTGCTATCATTCCAGTGATGTTGTGGACTCCCACACAAATTGTGGGGTACGGTCCATATATATGAGGCCTACAGCTGAACAAAACATGTGTGACCTTGCACAGTCTGGAGGTCAGTGTATGGAAAACACTGTTATATGCCCTTGTAAGACATTTTATGGGGGAGGGGTATGAAATGTTTTTTAACCTAGGCTGTTACAACATGTGAGGGATATCAGTAATAAGAAATATTAAGGTATATGGCTGTACATTTTCACCATAGGAACAGTGGTGGGCTAAAGCTTACTGTCTTACACACAGTTCTGTTTGTCAGTGTGATAGTGACATTTTTAGTTAAGCATTGTTATGTAACAGATACATTTACATTGTGACAACTGATACTTTCCCCCTAGGGGATGAGTACAGAGTGTAATTGGAGGCTGTTGAACTACATCTGTAATTAAGTGTTGGATTCTTATCTTCAAGGCAAGTGTGTTTTTTACTGTTGTACTACTTGAAGGCTTTAGCCTAGACAGCAAAGTATGTTATGTTTTGCAGATTACTGTATCATATGTTTTCTTTGAGAGTTGCATTAATCAATTATGTATTTCAAAAACCTAAATGCTATAAGAAATGACATAAACAACTGAAATAGTACACAAATAAACATTTCTATGTATGCAGACTGTGTGTGGTGTCATGTCCTTTGCATTGCATGTAGGTATAAGTTTCATGCAATAATTCTGATTTGTAGGAAATAATCAGACACTTTCCATTTGAAAAGGTGGCAACTGTAAGAATAATGGCTGTTTGATATGTGTTGTGCACACTCTATATATACTCTCTTTATATATATATATATATATATATATATATATATATATATATATATATATATATATAAGTATTTATATATTTATATATGTGTGTATATATATATATATATATATATATGCATAGATAGATATAGATATGTGTGTGTGTGTGTGTGTGTGTCTGTGTGTGGGTGTGTGTGTGTGTGTGTGTGTGTGTGTGTGTGTGTGTGTGTGTGTGTGTGTGTGTGTGTGTGTGTGTGTGTGTGTGTGTGTGCGTATGTATCATTAGAATGTTTAGTGCTTCCACATTGTACATTCCATTGGCACTTGGGCTTCAGGCCAGTTATTTTACATTAAGAAGGTTCGTGGTCTGCACTCTTGTGGGAGAAGAGGCTGGACTCTGCCCTTCTGAGCTGGGAATTTCTGGTTAAAGGTTTATAGTGCCTGAATATTTGAACTGTATCTTACTGAAATTGGTTCACCTTGTTTGCTCTAGCATAGACTAGATCCAGGCCTGCTGAATCTAGCTTTGTTTATATGCTTGTTGTTTGTTTGCTTGTTATTTCCCTGGAAGCTAATTCCACCTAATACGCAACTTCTCAGCGCTTCTGTGGATCACTAGTGATATCTGCATTGCTTACTGTACTTATTTCCTTGTTTCACTTGAAAGAAAGTTACTGTTTGTCGTTTTGCATTTAGTTACTTGTAACACATTGCACTCAAGTTACCTGGCACTTGCTCACTAAAGCAATTATATAAGTCAGCACTAAAAATTAAAAGCACTACACCCTCACTCCCCACTGGCCCTTGTTTTCAATTAAGGAATTCCCAATATTATTCTAGCATGTCCAAAGGTCAGTTGTCAATCTTCTCCGGTCCAGCTGGTGAATCTGGGAATCTTGAGGCAATGTTATAACTGCCTCATGTACACAGACAAGCCTCTCCTCCTCCCACATAACACAAATACTTGCGAGAGATGCAGCTATTTAGCCAAACTGGAGGCTGAGCTCTCTCAACTCAGGACTGGCAAGACCAGACAGGAGGAGAAGGCAACTACACACACCACAAAACCAGCCTCACATAATGCTACCACTCCACTGAATCAAACACATAAACACACAAAGACATACTGGAGGCTCTGAGTAAAAATTTACCTAAACAGCAGAGGCCTCCAAAGCAGACACCCAAACAACTGCTACCTCAAGACACCCCACAAGCAACACATAAACCACAAAGCAGTGTGCAAAGCAGTCACAGCCCTTAAGGCCAAATACAACACCAAACATACTTGTCATAGGTGACTCCATAGTCAGACACACTGACGTCCCACTCACCAGGCTGAACAAGGAGAGGGTCACAGTAAGCTGCCTATTGGGCTAGAATCCGCCACATAACACAAGCACTGGTCACTCCATGGCAAGTACAAATATGACACAGTCATTGTCCATGCTGGTGTGAACGACCTGAGACGTACCTCCCTGGACTACATGAAAAGAGACATAGAGGAGCTCTCTGATTATGTAGCCCAGGCAGGTATGACCCTAACCCTGAGCAGTATCCTTCCTTCACCAAGAATGATGCCACAATATAGAGACAAGATGATCAGCTTTAACAATTGGCTTAATGTCTGGTGTCATTCAAAGGGGATCCAGTGTCTGTCTGCCTGGGATGACATGCTTGACAAGCCACGCTGCTTCACAAGGGACGGCTTGCACCTGTCACCCTGGGATTCGGATATTGGCTAAGGCTCTTGCCACCCCATAGTGCCTTTTATGCAAGGCTCAAATTCTAAACCTACCACCCTAGAAAACAAAAATGGGAAGAAACTGAGGGTAATGCTGCTCAATGCCAGAAGTCTAAATCTCAAAATGCACGCATCGAGGCCCTTCTCAGTATGGAGAACATCGATGTCTGTGCTGTAACTGAAACCTGGTTCAAGGCTCCTGAGAGCACCCGGCACTATTAGGTTTTACCTCATATCATGCGTTCCGCCCCAAAACCCAGACCACACCACAAAAGGAGGTGTATCCATATTCATAAAGGATACCCACACCTCCAGGTTGGTGGCAACGCACAAGCTTCGAAACCATCCAGGTGCAACTAACCATAGGCAAACTGCTCTACAAATTGTAGCATGCTACAGGCCACCCTCTCAAACTCAGGAACCACACACAGCCTTCCTGAAGACACTGGAGGGTATAAATGTATCTCCAAACACCATCATATTGGGTGACTTCAACTACCGAATATAGACTGGGAACATTACTCAAGCCCTAACTTTCTAGCCCAACGGTTCCTGGAGTTCATAAATTCAAATGCCATGGAACAGCTAGTCACTGTTCCCACGAGAGGAGAAAATATACTAGATCTCATTGTCACAAACATGGGGACAAAATGCTCCACACCGAAGTATATCCCTCATTGGTGAGATCTGATCATAAACTAATCTCACTGGAAATCCACATCCCCACCCCAAACAAAAAGACCATAGTGAAGAACTTCTAAAGCAAACTTCACACTACTCAAGACTGGTGTGGTATCCTTCAAGGCCCCTGAGCCAGTGGAAACCACAACCCAAGCTGCGAAGCCCTTACAAATGCCTTCTATGAACACCTCCAGGACTGCATGGATCAGGCAATCCCAAATAAAACCAAGACTCTTTCCACAAAGGGCAAACATCCAGTCTGGTGGACCCCAGCCATTAACAAACTTTACAATAAGAGGAGAAAGCTATTACATGATAGAACAAAATCCATAAAAGGGAAGTCACCCCTGATCATTATTAGTAAAAAAATCAACTAAGGCCAATTTTGAGAGAAAAATTGCCATGGATTCAAAGGACAATCATAAGGCCTTTTCAGCTATGTTAGGAACCTGGGTGAAACTCCCAGATATGCTCAGAATTAGTCCAAAATGATACAAAAATCACTGAACCCACAGACATTGCCAACATACTGGCAGACGGGTTCAGTGCAAACTTCACCCCTCTCCCTAAAGGAGAGATAACTATCCCAGCCGAGTGTAGCCTCCCGACATCTCAAATGCGCAGGTGAAAGCTGCTCTCTCTAAAGCTAAAACACAGCATCAATGGGACCGAATGGTGTCCCGGCTGTGTGCTACATGAGCTAAATGAGGAATTAAACCCGCACATAAGGCAGCTGTTTAATCTCAGCCTTACCACAGGATACGTGCCCAAGGAGTGGCGACGGCAACTGTGGTCCCACTCCACAAAGGCGGCACCTCCACGGACCCTGGTAATTACCGCCCCATAAGCTTAACAAGTCTAGTCTGCAAAGCTATGGAGAGGATCATAATGGAGCTCATAAACAAAGATATAGGGACTTGCAGACATTGGACCCGACCCAGTTTGGCTTTGTCAAGGGAAGATCATGCCTTTTGAACTTGGTCGACTTCTTCAAACAGTCACCAAGGCCATTGATGAGGAAAGGCAGTCCATACAGCCTACCTTGACCTTGCAAGGCTTCGACACAATACCCCACTCGGGTATTGTAGAAAAACTTACCAGCTTAAATGTAAACCCATATGTCACAAGATGGGTTGCAAACTGGCTTAAGGACAGAACCCACAGGGTTAGAGTTGCTGGCGCTGTATCAGACTCCAAGCCGGTCACAAGTGGTGTCCCACAGGGCTCGGTCCTTGGCCCCCTATTGTTTGGCATCTACTTCTCAGAAGTACAGGCCAACATGAGAGGACTTTGGCTGACAAAGTTTGCAGATGACTGCAAACTGGGTGCCGTAGTGGAAAGTGCATCGGACACGGATATCCTTCAGAAGGGACTCACGGAAACAGATAGCTGGTGCCAGAGCCATGGCCTGAAGTTAAACGCCAAAAAATGTATAGTCATACCCTTCGGGAAAAACAAGGTAACCCCAAGCTACCATATAGGTGGCAATCCACTAAGCACAGAAGAGGTTATCAGGGACCTGGGGACCCAGGTTGACAGTGGCCTTCGTTTAGACACTCACATTGCTAAAGTGGTTAGAAAGACCTTCTACATTGCCCACCTGATCATGAAAGGATTCACATCCAGATCTAGTGAGGTCATTGTTCCCCTGTACTCTTCACTTATCAGACCAATGATCGAGTACAATGCCCCATTCGGGATGTATCTCACCCGACATCTGCAGCAATTGGAGAGACCCCAAAAGTTCCTCACCAAAAGGATAAGGACTCCAAAATCTGTCATATGCTGCCAGATTGAAGAAACTCCAGCTCTATTCAGTCGCATACTGTCTGCTCAGAGGTGACATGTGCCTGACATACAAGACCATGTCCAACCCGAATTAATGGACATGCTCCACCTCAAAAATCCAAATCCACCAAAACCACTAGAGCAAGCGACTTAAACCTTAGCACGGATATAAATAGGACGTGCTGGAGGGATAGATTTATCACCAGAGACTCCCTATGCTGTGGAATAAAATCCCGGTCCATGTGAGGCAGAGCACCTCGCTGACTCTGTTCAAGAGAAATCTAGACCTGTGGATGGGAGATCGTAGGTTTACCCCGGGAATCATCTCTGTGTCACTGCTGGACAGAGGCACAACAAACTAATGGGCACAGTATTTTTTCATATAAGGGGTGGCGTAAGCCACAAAAATTTGGGCTAGGCTTATAAATGCCTTAGGGCAGATAGCCTAGTATAAACCTATGAACCTATGAACCTATGAACCCTATGGTAGACTGACTGTTCTGCATGATATGTTAGAGAAATCATCCCAACATCTTTTAGCTGAGATGGCTTACTGGTAACTTTTTGTGGCTATGTTGTACATGGTCCTTGGTTCAAGACTTGTAAGTGCTGGTTATTTTGCTGCAAGGCAGAACAGTTCAGGTGTGGAGGAAGGGATAATGGCAATAATTACAAGAGATCCCTATTTTGGGCCCCTTTACACCCCATTTACAGTGCCTTTGGTCAGATGTTTTCCAGTGAGAGATTCAGAGTGTGGATCCGATGTCTGAATGCACTATATATATATATATATATATATATATATATATATATATATATATATATATATATATATATATATATGCATTAGTAACAAAATTTACAGCAGTGAGCAGTTTGCAGTATAACAGTACCGTTCAAGTTATGGATATATTGTCAGAAATAAATGTTGTTTTGGATTTCAATAATAAAATTTTATGGAGAGACACACTAGAAGAATTCAGTGCATAAGTAATATGTCCTATGCAGACCACCTCAAGGCTCTATCCTGTATTTTGTCTCCTACAGGCTTTTGAGGGGAGATCTATGCCTGGCATACAGGGCATTGTCAGACCCCCATTCTGATGGAACTCTTGCATATGCACAAAACAAACAGCACCAGAATTACCCATTCTAAA